>NC_045166.1:6173570-6433570 GCF_900700415.2 Clupea harengus
TAACTTATAAATCCCCATAACTCACTGCCATAATTACTCCTCCGAAGGTGCAAAGTTCTTCAACAAAGCGCTTTGTGTGAGGGGTGATGAATGGCTGGCTGACCCAGAGACTTCATCCACCCCCAAACACCCCACCCCCTCGGCTCCGTTCCTGCCCCCCCACCCCCACCGCCACCCTCCTCCAAAATGATTCCGCCTGGCACATTTATGGCTCGAGCGCTTGCTGACATAAGCGAACGGAAAGCCTGAAGGGCTTGCGGATGAACAAACTGTGTGACAGATCTGCGAGTTATGAGAGCGCTCTGAGACATATTTCTCAATTAAGCACACATGGAAATTATCTCAGGATATAAGAGATTTACAGAGGCTACCGTTTTGAAGCGGAGAGAGAGAATAGATCATTGACGTGGAGAAACGCGCCGCTGCTTCAGTGAACAACTTCTCCGACGTATAGTGCGTGTTTCTATCGGTAGTTTATACGCAGCGCTGTTAGCTGCTCCGTATGCAGCAGGCTGGGTTCAGTCGAGCTCGTCCAGCCCTTAAAAAAGTTTGCGATTTATACGGTTGTTGCCAAAAATGTGCCAAGACTTTCTGTTAAGCCGGCCAGTCTCTCGGTGTTTAGTACCCTGGGCTTGCAGCACGGGCCGAGGCACACACCACCTGCATCATTTAAAACTGGGTGGGTGCAGCAGCGCTCCCCTCATTACGGTGCCTTTCGGGACGGCCTGTTGACCCTGCCCATGATGTCATGCTGTAAGCCTGTCACTAATAATATCCCTGCACTAATAATGTTCGCGGGATTGATCCGGATTCCCGTATTAGACTCACTTTCTTTTTTCAGGGTTGGGGGTTAATGTGTGTGGGGTGGTGGGGAGGGTGGCGGGGTGGTGGGAGTTTTTATTCACCTTGTTTAATTTTATAGGTTTTTTTTATGTTATAAATATTTATGCAAGCATACAGGCATCCCATAAAACCCCTGCCTGACGAGAACATGGACGTCACTCTGGGGGTTGTTCGTGTCTCAGATATGACATATTAACAGTTGGATGCCAAATACTACACACTCATACACAAGGAAACACACACACCCCACACACACACACACACACACTGAATTCATATTTTCCTGAGCTCCAAACACAAACCAACCCTCTTGTCAGCATGGCTGAGTATCAGGACTGATTTCTCAATTTATGGCAGTCCCAATGTTCCCAAGGTAATTCGGTTCCCAAGCCTCAGCTCTGATGTGATTCAGCCCCAGTTCATTTTTGGAATAGTAATTACTACTGCGCCTACTTAGCTTCTGGGAGAGGCCGTCTGAGAATTGATGCTGTGAACTGGAGAACACTCCAAACAAATAACATGGTGGATTACTGCAAGTATTACTCTTAAACTCCCATTACGTAAGCAATAAGGCCCGAGAGACAGGGCTTTATTACGGGCATAAGCCATGTTAAAACACATAGTTAGGTCCGACATGAAGCACTGGTTCAGAGCTGTATTAGCGGGGTCCTTCTTCGTAGCATTGCCCAGACGGAAGGGCCTCGTGGTCTAACTCTTCAGATCAGACTGTCCAAGTGAAATTGCAGTTAATCTCAAAATCTATTAATGCTACTTTGACAATCTGAAAATGTATATTAATATACCCAGGTACATAGATCGTACCCACACGACCAATCCTTCCCAGCTCCCGTATTTGTGTTGCCTGGGCCAGATGGTGTGTTTTGAAACCCAGAGCTAGATGGATGGCAGAGGGAGCACAGATAAATAAACAGACGGATGTGAGTAGACACCTGGAACCCCCCCACCCCCCCCTTCACACTGACTCCGTCTCATCTGCTGTGGCTTCAGTATTGCTCTCCGTTTGATATATGATTTGTTATTGGGTGACGGGGGCCCGGCGCTTGAACATTTCAAATGATGTGTTAAGTGGGCTGGCTGTGGAGGGGGAGGGGGGGGGGGGGGAGAGAGCATTCCTCAGCCAAAGATGTCCTTTGTTGCTGTTTTTTTTCCTATAAGTGGAGTTTGCTGGATGGAGACAAGTAGATACATACACACACACACACACACACAGGCACACACTCATCAAGTAGATGGCTTGCCGCTAGTGTGTTAGATGTCCCATTTACAAGACATAAAGATGAATCCATCATATACATGTACATATATGTACACATACACACACATACACACACACACATACACACACATACACACACGTACAACACGTACACACACACACACATACACACACACACCTAAACACACATGCACACACACACCAGCACACACACTCATCTACACACCTACAGGCAGCCACACGCAAATACACTCACGCACACACACATACCCTGAGTCAGAGCACCAAGACACCATGTCTTGTGACAGACAGTTGTACACAGATGCTCGCACTCTGCAGGACGTGTTTGTCAAAGCTCTCATTCATCATGGGGGCTCGAGTGGCGCGATCGAGTGGCGCCCCCATCTCCTGTTTCTCATGGTGCTGCTGGTACGCCCCCGCCCCCCCACCCCCCACGCCACACCTGACCAGCCTCCTGCTGTCACTCTGATGGATGCAGTGCGGGGCGGGTGGGGTGGGGTGGGGGGGTTAGGGAGGGGAGAGGAAGCCTTGCTGTTGACACCCCACTTTTCCGAGTAAGATATCCTCTTTTGAAGACCATTGACCTCATGAAAGTTCCTTCGTGGTTTTGGTCATTTCGCGTCTTCATCCTCCCTCTCCTTGTTTGCAAGACCATTCCAGAAACCTTGTATTGGGTTTGGGAAGGGGAAAAAATAAGGAATAAGGAAGGAATGCCCACTGTCTGCCACAAATGTCACACCTGAGACATTTCCCCTGCCAGTTTGTTTCCCAGTAACCTAGTTTAATTCTCAAACAGCCTTGCGCACACACACACACACACACACACACACACACACACACACACACACACACACACACACAGACGGATCACGTTTACACTTCCTATCTATGTTTCTGTTGGCATTAGATCTGTTGTCCCAGCCTGTGAACACCGCTGCTACATGCTTCTCTGGCTCATTGGCCAGCAGGCCTCTTGTGTATTCGGGGCGACCCATTGGCAGGCCTTCCGCACTCACTGTCTCCTTTTACAACCACTCACTGTGTAAGCATGTTTGCACTCCAATTTTAAAGCCATTCTCGTTGTTACTGCAGGATTGGGGGGAAAAAAAATAGAAATAGAATAGAATCTCAGTAAGTGGACCAGAAAATCCTCTTCATTGCTGTTGTTGCCAAAAAGAATGTGGTCGGCCCTTGTTGTATGACACTGGCATACTATTTTCTTTGACTTTTTCTTCCTTGAATCTGGAGGTTTTTTGTGAAGTAAATCTTCTGCAGCTCTCTTGCACAGTGTGGGTATGGAATGGTCACATCTGGGCAGCCGTGCAGTGACGTTGTAAACAAGAGGTTTTTGGTTGTTTTTTAAGCAGGAGGAGGGGGGTTAGGTTGCTCTCCTTGTGTTCCACTTCAGAAAATTCACCGGCACTAAATGGCTTTTATTTAATTTTTTTTGAAAGAACACTAAATAACCACTTGGTCAGTGGCCAACGATATAACTGCTCAGAACTGTCTTTAGAGTGCTCCATAAAAGGGCTAATTGCGGCGGCCTCAGACGCAAGTTTCGCTGCTATTAAGTGAATAGAATACAGCTCATGGCTGGGGAGCTGCCAAGTATCGGAGCTTGAGAAGACGGCCCTCTGATGAAAATGAGTGCTTCCTGAAGGCCATTTCTGTGTCTTGCCCGGAGGACCCTAATGCACTGCTGTGTAGCAGTCTTAAGGTGTGTATTAGTATGAGAGCTCAGCCGCTAACAGATCCAATAACTCGAGCTCCCACTAAGTGTGTTAGGAAAAGAAGAAGAAAAAAAAAGTTCGGCAAGCGAAAGAGATGTGAAATGGTCATTCTGCATAAATGTCAACACCATTATTTTGATGTGTGTGTGTGTGTGTTCCTTTCGTCCTCATTTGCGCGTTCTCCGTTCTCCCTCTGGCATGAGGAGCAGCTGCGCGGGCCTAACCTCATCTCATCGGCGCGCCCGGCACCCTCCGCAGGGACCGTGACACCAGACACGGCATGGCAGCCGCTCCGGTCCCCTGCGGCCCGCTACCATGGGCCCATTAGCACAGACCCTTGCACTGGGGCTGCCCCCTGCCTCCCCCGCCGGCCCCCGTTCGCCTCTCAGCACCCCTGAAGGCCTGATCCACCCGCCCCGTCCGCCCACGGGCTGCTGAGTGAGGCGGCACAGGGTGAAGTCGCACAGTTGGAGCTGGCAAAGGCGCCAGGCAGCAGGCGCCCTGCCTTCCTCACAGATACTAATTTTCTCTCTCTCTCTTTATCTTTCTCCTCTCCGTCTCTCATGTCTTTTAAAATCTTTCTTTTTCACTTGTTCACTCTGAGTCTTAAAAGCTCCTCCTCACTCAATTTCCCTCATTATATTTGTCACCCTCTCTCCCAGTCTCATTTTAATAAGAGGGATGTCAGAAAGAACTGCTCTTGGTTGTAGATGAGTGGCTCTACCAATGGCTCTTCTGTGTTTTTGATTTAATATTGTGAATATTTTCACTTAATTTCGTGTTGGTTGGGATGGGGTTTCTGGAGTACAGAGTAATTTCGTGTTGGTTGGGATGGGGTTTCTGGAGTACAGAGTAATTTCGTGTTGATTGGGGTGGGGTTTCTGGAGTACAGAGTAATTTCGTGTTGATTGGGGTGGGGTTTCTGGAGTACAGAGTAATTTCGTGTTGATTGGGGTGGGGTTTCTGGAGTACAGAGTAATTTCGTGTTGATTGAGGTGGGGTTTCTGGAGTACAGAGTAATTTCGTGTTGATTGGGGTGGGGTTTCTGGAGTACAGAGTACTTCTCGAGTACTGATATAAGGAAATGAAAAAGGAACTGCATCCACCATTACTGTTGTAAGATGACATCAGTTCTTTGGGATGGTCAATTCACAACACACACTTAACTCTCACTAATCTAACTAAAAAGGATGGGGGGCATACAGTGTGCATACATGTGTCCATACATTTCTATATATTTCACATTTCTGGTACAGAAGCCAGGATGTTTCTCCCGTCTGTCTGATTTACACTTGGAACCTGAGTGCACGGGGGAAGTTTGACATCCTCATTACAAAAGGCAGAGGCAGAGAGTCTCCGAGGTCTGGAGAGGGACCGTCACTCCCCCTGTCTAGAAAATCTAAATCCCCACTCCCCCTCCCCACCCCACCTCTCAGACGGGAAGATGCTGACATTCCCAGCCTCCAAGTGTTTGTTGAGAACCCTAGGCAGGGATAAGATTGACTCTGGGCAGCCAGCGCTGTGTTTGGGGAGCTCCTCAAAGGCCTTTCCCATCTGCTGAACAAACGCTACATTTGGGCGTCAAAGAGGGACCTTAAGCTGTCCCCTCCTCCTCCTCCTCCTCCTCCTCCTCCTTCTTCCCCCATTCAGCAGTGTCTGTCTACAACCCTCATTAGCATCCAAGAGGAAGACCCCAAGATTCTTTGAGTTGTGCCCAAAGTTGACCTCCAAATGATTTTATTCATTTTGCACGTTTTTAAGGACTATGGAATGCCTTCACTTACCCCCAGGCCTTCCTTAGTCCCCAGGCAAGCCTTAGTCTTTAAAGTGAAAGGGGTATGATGTGGCAGGAAGATATGATTGGACTGGGAGAGGTCTGAAAGATCAAGTAATAAAATGAACTATACTGAAGAAGTCCATGGCTTAAAGCACACTGTGAAAGAAAGGAAAAGAATGTGCCAGAAGCAGAAAGAGGTGTTTCGGAGATGAAAACCGGAAGAAGGAGTAGAAAGAATGAGCCTGGTGTCAGAGGTTTGGGAGAGACGACAAAGGCGAGTATTACTCTGAGCAGCGTCACGTCTTTGTCCTGTTACCACATGAAACCTCTCTCGGAAAAACAACGGTCATTAGAGGAAGAATCCAGCCTTTGTTGTTAAGATCCCAAACAGTGCCTCTCAGACTAAACCTTGAAAGTACTATCCTTTCGTCTTGTGTCGCACCATTTAATAAGGACCTATGTTTACTGAATGTTGAACTGAAACCTGGTCACACCAGTGCACAGACTCAAAGTGGCATTCTTCCCCTTGTGCAAATAGCCATATGGAAGATCCCCCCCCCCCCCCTCCGTTTGCACAAATACTTTGAAATAATCCTCCTACCCCCATTGAGGATTTTGTAAATGAACTGTTTCAAGTTCAACTGTTTCAGTTCCTGTCAGATGGATGATCCTCTTGCAGTTGTTAAAAAGCTGTCATACATAGCTTTTTAGGAATCTGAATTAATTAATTCTGGTTAAAAAAAGAGTAACGAAATACGTATATATACAGTAAATATATATATATATATATTACCGCACACTGCAATGTCTTACTGCCTTTTTTTTTTTTTAGAATGAACTGTTCGCTCTAAATAAAAAAAATCAGTAAGACATTGGAGTATGCGGTGGTTAATTTTGATTTTCATTTCATATGTTCCTCTGACCAATCAGAACCTGACCACCTGTATTGACTGCACACAGGGATTGCTGTTCATTGAAGTAGAAATCTATATTTCCAGGACAGACATTATCCTTTTTAATTGCTTGAGTCTACCTTACTGAGACTGCCATACTGTCCATATTCTTCTGATCATTGAGAAATGGTAAATCCAGCCCTCATCTGTGTCGGAGGATGTCTGGGTATAAATCTCAGTCTGACTGATTCACAGTGTCAGGCCTGGCGTGACGCAGGAGGTGAGGAACACTCATACTGTTTTGATTTAAAAGCCAAGAGTTTTTTTAGTTTTTTTTTTTAATGGTTTTAAATTCTTGTCTCTGGAATATGATGGAAAACATACAGGTCATGTGGTCTCTGCATATGGTTGTATTCCAATGTGCCAGCATGACTTGCGCCTGCACCTGTGCTTGCTATTTAATCCTTAAAATATTTTAAGTGCAGAAATGGATCCAGCACACGGCCCTGTGATGTATCTTTAGCCTGGTTGTGGAGAGCGCTCCATTGTGAGGGCGTTCGGTGCCGTGCGGTGCCCATTAAAAATGTGCAGCCCTTGGTTGTCAGCTTGCAGCTGCATAATGGTTTCTTTCCAAATGAACCCTGCCCGTCATATGCTTTTTGCAGATAAGATCTGGCTTGAAAAAAATATATACTTTTATCTTGATTTAAATCGACAAGCAGAGTTTCTAATGTCAGTCTTGTGTATTAGTTTACACTGGCATGTAAAAAAAAGACTGTGTGCAACTTCGTTAAGGTCTCTATGAGGATGGCAGGTTTGGTCTCTGCAGATGGCAGATCCTTAGGTGCAGGTCATCCAAATGACTGCAACTTTCAGCCTCAGTTTTGGGAGAAGCTGGAGCTGTTCTGACCGTCCTCGCCTCGGATAGAGCATTCCTAGCGGGTTGAGGGATGTCAGTCCTCACCCCGGAGAGGCGTCAAAGGGATTCGGTTTCCCACCGTTTCCGAAAACGTAGACGCACAGAAGCCGAACCAGCTATCCGAACAATGCAACATGGAGGGGTACCCCCATCCCTCCACCCCCCACCCCCCTTCCCCAGACACCCCTGGAGACCCCACCCCCATCCCCCCGAGCAACCTGCTCAATGCTGGGTTGCCACTGTGTACTCTTGGGGTTATGAGATTACCTGACCATTCCTTTCATATCTGGGCACTGGCGTAGTCTATTAGGTCACCGCAGATGTGCTCTCAAATCAAAAAATTAGTTGGATCATGTTTAATTTATTGAAAAAAAAACTTTGTGTTTTTTTTTTTCTTTCTCCACATCTTAGTGTTTGTCTGTCTCTCTCTCTCCCACTCTCTCTACTGTTTGATGTTTTATGTCCTTGGAATGCATAAGAGGGAGAGGCTTTTGGCTCACGTCCTTCAGCATTTGCGCCGCGTTTTGCTCAAGCATAAATGTTTTACCCTGGCCCGCCATAACTTGTAGGGAAACAACTTACATTTTGGCGTCAGCAGATCGCCGATGATGTCTTTTATGGTAAGATTAAACCTTTGTTTTTGCAAAAGCCTCTCGGTTTTGTTCCCCCCCAGCTGTTAAGAGTTTGGTGCTGCAGGGGTGAGTGTTCTCTGTGAGTTCATGTGCTGACATCCAGAGGCCATTGGATATGTCAGGCAGGCCAGCTTTTTTAATGTATTCCAAATCCTTCTCAGGACAAAAAAAAAAAAGAAAGAAAAAGAAAATGAAGTTGACAGACACGTCCTCACTTTTGTCTCTGTTCCTCTACACCTCTCCTTTACCCCCCCCCCCCCCAGTATTGTTGGCCGACCCTGTCGGTCTGTTGAGCTGAGGCTGATCAGTGATGGGGGCAGTGGGCTTTGATTAGAGCCCCGTCCAGGAACTTTGCTCTTTGATGTGCTGGCCTGTATCCTGGCTGCCTGGAGTCATCCTGTTGCCTGACTCTGGTGGTGGCACCTTATGGCCTGAGCTTAAATGACCCCTGACGTAGAGCTGTGTGTCAACTGATGCGTCAGGAGCTGTGATAATCTTATAGTGGATCTCTTGTCTTTATCTCTCATCACAACTCTGCTCGTACTGTAATGGCCTGTTATTACAATCAGGTGATTGATTTACTTTTGGGAGGGTTACAGTCTATAGGGTTTTCTTTTGTAGAACCTGGAAAGTTCCTCTAATGAGGATAGGGGGGGGGGGGGGTGGTTTAGTGACAAACCTGGGGTAAGTTAACTTGTAGTGAGTGGTAGGCCTCCTGAAAGAAGAGACATAGGGCTCTTCTATTAGGAGGTTTACCATTTACTCTGAGTTAACTTACCCAGGTTTGTCACTAAATAATGTACTTGGAACACCCCCTGGTTTAAAAAAAATAATAATGTATCAGTCTGAAATGATGCCTTTATCTTCTGCAATTGTATATTTATTGTGTTGTCTGTTTATGGTTTGCATTCCATGTACAGTCTCCATATATTCTCTTCTTCTTTTATAGGTCTGCAAGTAGTTTTTTGTAGAAGTTACTATTTGTAGTTTTCACAACACTTTGCACATCTTATATACCTTTAGTAGTTTTCAAAACACTTTGCACATGTTATCTGGCCCATAACTTTATGCATCACAGTCCCATTGCGTTTTAACATAGTAGAGAGGCCCACTAGCCCGGTGGAGCCAATTGCGTGCTTTTCTGAGTACAATCATCAGAGAATGCGGCTGGGCTTGTCCCCCGGGGCTAAAAAGCCTTATTGCGCATTATGGCCCTGCTATATGAACTGTGCGCTGACGATAACAGACAGGCGAAATGAAAGCCAGGTACAGCCTCTCCCTCTGCCTTTCCATGATGCTGTGCGACCCGGCCCGCTCCCGCTGAGCGGAATGCGCTGTGGAGAATTCGTCCGGAGAGTTTCCCAAGGATGTGGCCGGAAGGGCTTGTTTTCCAATTCCAATTCACAATCTGGAAAAGATGTTTCGTTTTTGGGTGCTTCAAAATGAAAATCATTGGGCCCAAACATATTTAGCAGGAAAACAATATTTAGTTTTCAAGTTATTTAAGGCATCGTTGTCAGTGTTGGCCTGACAACATAGGCTGCCCGCGAAAGTCTAACTCAAGTTCAGACCAAAGACATAGGCTCTATCCTATACTTATTAATTAGTAGGCTGTGCTACTTTGGCACTGGCACGTCTCAGTAACCTTACTGTGGACCACCTTATGCCTGTAGGCAAAATGACAGGAATAGATGGTTTGTTGTTTAAGATCGATAGGGAAGGTGTTTGTTTTGACTGAACTATAACATTAAATAAAATGATTTGTAGACATGACGTGCTCATAATCGTGCATGTAATGAAAACTTTTGTAGGGTATTTGTAATCAGTAGCCTACCCCAAAAGTCTACGAAACAACTGGAGTGTTCATGGGATGAGGTCACTTACAGTTTTTATAATCACCCAGCCTTGGTGTAGCGCCCTACATTGGGGATTGCTGTCACTCCGTGTGCTTTTGTGCTACGGTGAGCGGGTTAATGCCCCGAGTGATCTCAAGCACCCTATCAGAGCGCTAGAGCGGAGCTCCAGCCCACTGCCTAGTCTTACCCAAGCCGATTGCATGTGTTTGTCCCTCTGGCTGTACGCTTCCATATATCAGACAGATGCCGTCTCGCTGCGACTTGTTGCTTCGTTTCGGATTTGATTCCTCATCAACGGATTTATCCAAGAAAAACACCTGAAAGAAGCAGTAGGACGATCATTGAAACTACCGGAGGTTTGGACGTGGAAGACGCAATACACAAGGTAGCGAGTTGACAAACCTTTGTATGTTTTTTTTTTTTTTTTTTCCGGGAAATGTAACGTTAGCAGCGTAGGCTCTGTCACAGTCTCTCGAGATGGAATATTTTGCTGATGCGAATGTATAATAAAGAGTTAGCCTTGTAGGCTAGCACTCGAATAGCGAGAAGGTTTTCACTTAACACATTTGTGTTCATGGGTTGTTGATGTATCGGAATGTGTGCTATTAAAGATGTCACCCCACTCAGAAAAGTGCTCTTCGAATCGCTGAGTATAATTAGGCGGTTGAATTGGCTAGACTACTGATTTTTAGCATTGACATTAATAAAAAAAAAAAAAAGGAAATTCCTTTAAACTCTTTAGTGTGACGACACTTGTCCTGACTATGATGGATAGAGAACCTCGCAAACAAATCAAATTCGCGTCCGTATTGTATCTGTCAAAGCTGATATTTGCGAACATTGAGCAGCATGTCTGCATTGTTTTGTGTGTATGCAGTGGTATCCTGGACTCCCTTAAGGAATGGCTGCGCACCAATTTTAACCAAAACGACTAAACAACTTTAACATCATGTCACTGGAAAAATAAATCAAAGTGTCACACAGTAGCATACGCTTCGAATCCTCTCTCAACATAGTTCATTAAAATGACTTTCAAACGCAACAATACATCTAATTTCCTGTCAAATGGCCATACTGTTGGTGTTCTAAACAAGATAGCTTGGAGGTACGTTCTCCTGACTTAACCTCAATATTTCTGTCTGCCGCTGGTGTTCTTCTGGATATTATGACACATGAGTTTTAGTTGAGAGGTAGGTGCAAGTTGAGTGCTTAGAGGGAATGCCAGAACGACTTTGATGCTCTTCTTTAGGCTTCAGGAGAAGAAATATACCTCAAATGGCTTAAGTGAGGTCTGCCCAGGGGAAACTTCTATTGAGGTGTGTCTGAAAAATGTCAACACCCGCCTCATGTCTACTGAAATATCTCTTCTTTTTTCAGTCCCCTGAAAAGCAGTTAGTATTCTGACTTTCTTTTTGTAATTGCCATCTACTAGACCTAATTAAAGGGCTGTGCAGCCGAAACTGTATCTCTTACAGCGTGCAACAGTATATGGTAGTTGCCGAATACTTCCAATCTCGATCGGAGAAAACTTTGCTGAAAGGAGCAAGAGCTTTTCCAAACCACTCCTCAGTATCCAGCTGTTCCTGTATCCCGGCCTGATCGTCTCTGCCATTCCCTGCCTAGACCGTACAGACCCTTCTGTGTTGTTAGTGCAGACTGCTGTGGATGTCTCACCTGCTTGTCAACGTATTGCACAGGGACACTCAGGCTCCTGCTGAATTCCTCCGGCAGCAGGGTGGTGTGTGTGTGTGTGTGTGTGTGTGTTTGTGGGTTTTTCTGGCAGATGTTTCCAGTTTGAGCAACATGATTTGGTCAAATACAGTTGAGGTCTCCCATTTGAAATGTTGTTGCTTATGTTGTTGTCTAAGCATTAAAACACATCTCTGTGTTTTTATTGCGGAAATGTCCTACTTTATATTCATGACCAACAAACACACTGAGCTGAGGAAGATTGAAAAGCATATGCTTTCTAAGTCCCATAACTCCTAACACGTATATTAGGGTTATCATGGATCACTGAAAATGACATTTTGAATGAGTGTCAGCCAAGTTATTTAGTCCTCTTTTGAGCTCCTCTGGTAAACCCGGTCTGGGATTTTCTTTCTTTTTTTTTTTTTGAAAACCATCTGCCTATTTTCAAACACCCTGCTGTCAGACCCGACCCCCGCCAAGTGAGACATCTTCATCTTCTCTCTCTCTCTCTCTCTCCCTCTCCTTCACTCTCGCTCTCTTTCTGTCTCCTGTGTCTTCTCTGTCCTCTCTTCCAACTGGGGGCTTTAACGGCTGTCATTCTCAGGTTTCCCCTTCCCCTGTGTGTAAAGACAGAGGCATCACTGAGCACATTGGTCACATTCACGGCAGCGGCGCCCTTGTAATTTTCCCTCCTTGGCCATGCAGAAGAGGCTTTCTATTTGATACTTTTTTTTTTTAGTGGATGCGGGTCGAACGTGAACACCACCAGTTCTGTTGGTACGGATGAGGGGTGGGTGTGTGTGTGTGTGTGTGTGTGTGTGTGTGTGTGTGTGTGGGTGAGGTATTTCGGAGTATTTAGCGTCTTGCGCGCGCGCTCACACTTTAGAGGTGGCCCTGTGTGGAAAGCTGTTTGCGAGGTTTGCCCCCAAAAGAAACACTTGTCTCTTTCACAAACCTGTTGCTTATTTGGGACAGTAGCAAGCAAGTTGTGTGAAAGATGGTCCTTGGCTTTTTCAAGTGGTTTAAATACAGCTTGAGAGAGTGTATACAGACAGCCCTGTCAAGATTTCCCTGAAAGGCATCCCGTAAATATATTTTGGTTTATTGCCACTCATGGAAGATTTTGGCTTGCATAAATATGATGATATGAAGTATAACATTGTGCATGCACCATGTCTATGCAAAAGGTCCTCTTCCGTTTATAACTCAAATAAGGTAATCATCTCCCAGTTTGATTGTTGGCTGACATAATGGCGCTGCATTCTGGCCCTGTGCCAACATTACAGCCATGCATTTACCTGTGACGCGGGATTCGGCGGGCTTTTGAAGTGCACGGCATGTGAGTCGCGCCACGGTGGCCTGTGAGGAGCTCCTCTCTTGGAGCGTGCTATTTGATATGACACGGCCCTCATCCATCACCTGAAATACGATCCAGCTGAGGGCTTGAACCCTCCGGTGCTCCGACTAACCTATAGACTTCTGTTTAATCTCAGCCCCCGGGTCATAGCGCAGCCACCGCCCACGCACCTTACCCACAGGACCTGCTCTCGGCCTGCTGATGGAGCACTGTGATGTTTGGCCCCCGTGACTTACCTGCCTGTATGGTTATTGTCCGCTTGCGGAGATCTCGGAGAGTGTGCACATGTGCAATGGAGCTTATATTTAGTTTATCTGTGACTTTGTCGTGTGTTTGAGTTGGCCAAACGCTCAGTATGAAGTTACATTTTGATTATGCTTAGACTGTCTGTTTTTAAATAACTACCACTTGCTGTAGCGCTTGCTTTGGCCATTCTGGGCTTCTTGATGCTCTTCCCAAATGGTTAACTGTTTTGTTGGTGAGGACTGATTCATGACCGTTTCTGTGACTGAGTGCCGTCACTACGGTTGAGGATGTGCCCTCACGGCCATACCCACAGCCCTGGCTGGGTCCTGGGTCAAGTTTCTTACCCCATAGTCCCCGGTCGAGGCCGGGTGGGGTGACTGCTCTACCCCTTCGGTACAGTCTCTACAGCAGACGCTGGTTTGAAGGTTGACAATGCTTATATGGGTGAGTAAGCCCCTCTTGTCTCTCTCTCTCTCTGACCCACAGAAAAGTGGTGAGACCAGCAGCAGCTCTCTCTCTCTCTGACCCACAGAAGAGTGGTGAGACCAGCAGCAGGCCTTCGGGGAGGGGACCATGGCCCTGAGTGAAGGGACCAGCGACCTCCAGCCCCTCAGCAGCAGCAGCCCCCCATCTACCACCACCGCCACCATCTCCTCCTCCTCCTCCTCCTCCTCCTCCACCACCAGGCCAGCCTCCAACGGCGTCTCTGCCAGCTCTGATGCCATCCTCCCGGCCTTGGGGACAGACGGTAAAGAGGAGCGGGACATCCCTGCGTCACCAGCGTGCCCCACACTGCCCAAAGATGCCCCGCAGCCGGCAAGTGTGAGCCAGAACGGCAGCGTCAAGCCCAACGGCACCCTCAGGCCACCTTCGTCCTCCACCTCATCCTCCTCTTCTCCCTCGGCCTCCTCTCCCGTGCAGAGGCTTCTCTCCCCGACGTTGACCCCGCCTCCTCCGCCACCTCCATGCTGCCTTCGCTGCCCCTTCCACCCACCGGCGCTCTGTTGCCATGGGAGCCAGCAGGAGTGCCATCTCTTCCAGAACCATCCGGCGGCGGCGGCAGGGCTCCATGCGGGTCCCTGCTGTATCCAGGGATCACCAGCGTTCTGCATGCAGCAGCGCTGGCAGGAACACTACCAGAACCAGCCCAACATGGCCGCCCTCAGGTAGGCACACACACACACACACACACACACACACACACACACACACACACACACACACACACACACACACACCCACACACACACACCCACACCCTTTGTGTTGTCCAGACTACCAAAGCGGTAGTGCAGTACTTTGTTATTGTATTTTATTTGTTTGTTTACATGCCTCTGGGCGTATTGCTCACCATGAGGTAATGCCTACCAAGACACAAGTGTCCTGAAAGTAACATGCTCGGTTGGCCATGACCTGGCAAGCAGAAAGATCACAAGACCGCAGATCCGAGGGCCTCCAGGCCCGGTTGAGTGCAGTGAGAGTGTATTGTGCCGAGCATCCTATCCCCCCTTCCAGACCTCCTCTGCTGAGAAGTGCTTCAAACACAGCTGCCACCGACGCCGCTCCTCAGTTGCCCGACTAGACCTGTAGCCACACAGTACCACCACAGAGGTCACGCTAGCCAGGTGACCTCTGAAGGTGAGATTGAGATCAAGCTGTTTAGCCACATACAGGCTGGTTAGCCACATACAGGCTGGTTAGCCACATACAGGTTGAGATTGAAGGGAGCGCTTTCAGTGTTTGTGGTTGGTTGTTATATTGTTTGTTTGTTTCTTTTCAGCTTTTCTCTGTTAGTGGTTAGTGTTTGTTGTTCAGCACGTGGGGTTGTACTGATCCATGTGTGAGGTAGGCAGATGCACGTGAAGGCCTGTTGCGTAAACCTTAAACTCGTGCTGCAAACCTTCAGAATAGTTCGGGATGAGATTTCTTTTCAGTCCTCCCAGCTGTGTCGTTGAGGCACAAGTAGTGGGTGACGGGAACCGATCTGGCCTTGATCTGGTCCACAGACACCGGCACATATGGCTGCCTCTCAGCCTGTGGTGCCAGAGTATTGAACTCATTAGTCAGCAAACAATTTTTGGATTTTCTTTTTCTGGAGTAACAGTTGCCAATTTTAGCAGCAGCCCTCCCCTCCATTTTTCTCAACCCCTCATTCAGTTTTAAAAGGCAGGGAAACTTAAATACCTTCTTTTTTTTCTAGTTGAGCAGTCCTATATTTGTCAACGAAAAAGAGGCCAGGGTGTAATTATTTACTTAGGTCAGTTGCCTGTTGGTGGTAGCCAGTAGTTGGAGGTTTTATTCTCATGTAAGACTATATTTTAGCTCCGCCAAATGCACGGAAATTTTCCTCCCCAATCGAATTAGAGCGCCCCCCCTTTCCCCCCTTTCCCCCATTACAGTGATGTTCTCTATCTTTGTGGGTGGCTTACGGAGATTAGATTTATGCCTCTGCATCGAGTGTGTACAGAGGACCCCATCAAGTTGCATTTTCCCAATGGGTGGTCATGTGTGATGAGGATAACATTGCAACCATTTGGGTGCATTTGCTGCCATCCGTGTCTCGCCATCCCCCCCCCATCCCCACCGCTTTTGGTAACCCCCCCCCTTCTTCTCGGCAATGAAGTACAGATGTGGCTACGATGTGTGCCTCCTGTGTTGAACGGTCTCTGTTTACCAAACAGGTCGCTCTTGTGCAGCGATGACAGGTTTGAATTACCGCTTGCGTTTCGGTTACTCTCATTGACTCGGCGCATCAGTGCCATGCGGCCCTGAGGTGGCAGGAAAGCCACAGCGGCTGGAGACGGAGAGATAAGGGGATGGGGGGTGGGGGGGTGGACCTTTTCTGATGTCCGGGGCGGGAGGCCCCTAGACTTCTTAACTATGTGTTGCCCTCGGATGGAGAGGCAGTTTAGACCACAGAGGGCCTCATCTGTGTGCACTGTGCTGCTTTGTGAAGGGCCAAAGGTGACTCAAATAGAGTGCATTCATAGCAAACTTTAGCAAACTTTGAGTTGTTCTGTGTCTCTTGTCAGTGGAGTTTCCCTGCAACCGAGACACTTAAAACAATCAAGACAAGTACGAAGACTTTGTATTTGTGGTATATGTGTTCACTTCTTTAAATGAAGAATAGACCGTGGCCTTGCATGAGCCGAAAAGCAAACTGGTCTGACAGTTTAGTCTGAAGGACTTTCCTTTTGGGCCTGGGAAATGCATTAGAAGTAGTCAGTGTCTGACTGGTAAGATTATCCATCACCGTGATTTTTATGTTTCTTTTATATGTATACGCATAAATAGTTGGAGTGAAGGAACAGTCGGAGGTTTGAGTCAGTGTCCTTGAGCAGTCAGCTGTTTGGCAGGGGGGGTTCAAATGGCTTTTCAAGCTCCTGCGGCTGACGAAACGGAACCCTGCTTGCACAAAGAATGTTCTAGAAGCAAACGTCTACCTCAAATCCGCACCGGACAAGGTCTAATCACCGTAATCGCGGGTTCTTGTTCCGGAAATTCATCACCTTAAGTGCTTTGTTGAGAAGAGCTTCTCTCTCCATTGACACGAGCAGTAGCGGACACACAGTCATTTTATATCCCGGCTGCATGGCCTCCAGCCTACCTGCCTGCTGAAAGGCCACGTTTGAGCCGTACCTACCTGCCTGCTGAAAGGCCACGTTTGAGCCGTACCTACCTGCCTGCTGAAAGGCCACGTTTGAGCCGTACTGACAGAGGGGGCTGATCTCAGGCCTGCTCAGGTCATGAGGCTTTCTTGACCTCTGTCCTCACATTCCATTCACCCGTCTCCTCTTTTACTTCATGCCACATTCCTGTTTTTTTCCTCTCTCACATACACACACACACACACACACACACACACACACACACACACACATACACACACACATACACATACACACATACACACACAAATATGCCTAGCTTATAGTTGGGTCTGAACTAACACGTTGGGAATTGTTGTCCCGTGTCTAGAATAGCCAGTGTTGAAGAGTGCTGTTGATTCTGATTTGTTGCATAATGCAATCATCCGAAACCTAACGCAAGTACTGTCTTGTTTCCATGGAGCCAAGTGAGACAAGCATCTTGGACCCTCTCTCTCTCCGTGAGCGTTAGACCCTCTCTCTCTCCGTGAGCGTTAGACCTGAGCTTTGTCGAGAACTTGTACATTTGATCAGCGGAGCTCATGGACATCGAATAGTCTCTCTAATGAGAATTACTAGCTAGCTAATTCTGTTTTTTTTTTTTTTGTAAAAGCAAGCCACGTATTTCTGGCTTCACCGCGGAAGCCTTCTTTGCAAATATTAAATAAATATAAAAGTACTGTGTGTCTTGACAGCTGCATGCCCCAACCAGCCACGCTGTCTGAAAATGATCTAGGCGATATCGATTTCAGGGTGTCAGTTTGAGAAGGCTTTGCGCATTATCTCCAATAACAACTGGTTGTCTGTGTCTGCTGTGACATGTAGAGATGAAACTGCTGTCGAATCTCCTGTTTAATGATTTGTAGGTCCTTTTAAGCACATACATCAGAAACGCAGTGGCCGAGCGTGACCCAACTAATAAATCACTGCAGCTCTACTCAGTCATCTCTGAAAGTTGTCTGTAAGGGACACGCACAGAAACGTACCACTGTACGCCGAAGGTCATATTCACTCTGTGCAGTTTGTTTTCTCGGAGGTTGAGGCGATTTTCCTCATTTTTTGTTTTTTTTGTCAGTGTCAGGAAATTAAGATTAGGACTCAATTAATGATTTCAACTAGGGAGCAGGACCGATGAAGCCACTACTCTTGCCACTGTGCGCAACTAGAAAGTGGGAGCCGTGATTATACCGCAGCTTTCCACCCCCCCACGTCCCCGATGATGAGCTCTCTGGTAGGTCAGCATCATCCCACCCCTGTCCGCATCCACACAGTTCCAATCACCTCCTGGTTTCCTGTCTTGGTGCGACCATAAGATCAAGGTTAGTGAAGACAAACATGTGTGTCCTGTGTAACGTTTCTTACACACACGGTGCAGTGGATTGATCTTTGCATGGGGCCAGGGGGATGCCCAGGGCGTGCTGCCCTGGCAGGGGTGATCACAGGGCCCCGGCCCCAGCAGCACAGCTCCCTGCTTCTGTACAGTGTGGCCCCCGAGCAGACGGTAAAGCTCATAAAGGTGCCCACTGGAGATCAAAGCCCACGCAATTCCCCGTAAACCGGGATCAAAGCGTCCGTCTGCCCGAGATACTGTCATAACTCTCAAATTAGCTTTGAGGTTTTTTTTTTTTTGTCCGATTTGAGATCTCTCGCCTGCTCACTCTCTCGCTCTAACTCTGTCTCTGACTTTTTCTCTCGCTCACTTTCTTTCTCTCTTACTCACTCCCACACTCACGACTCATACTCAGTCGATCTCTCTCTCTCATCCCTTCTCTCTCTCTCTCATCCCTTCACTCTCTCTCTCTCTCTCTCTCTCTCATCCCTTCTCTCTCTCTCTCTCATCCCTTCTCTCTCTCACTCTCAGTTGCTCTCTACTTGTGCATGCTTTAGTACGGCTTCAGTGCGAGGTAGGGGAGTCTCTGTTTTGTGTTTTCGTCTCCCCGCCACCCCCCTCACCTTCACCCCCTGTCTGTCCCACGGAGGAGTGGAGTTACCTGCAGACACTGGGGGAGACTCCAGCCCCTCAGGAGGAGCATTCATCTCTTAGAGGGAGCTGAAGAATCCGCAGCTCAGCACTCACAGACAAAAAGTTTTGCTTTGAAAAATATGGTCATTTCACCCTACGGGACGATTAAGCATGCAGGTTTTGATAGAAGCTGGAGCTGTATGTGTAGTGTAGTGTGGTGTGGAGGGTAGAGTAGCTTAGCAACGGATCACTGAGAGAGACCAGACTGTAGGTGTCTGTTACTTTTCATGTGTTCTTCATAATTTGTAGGTTTCACTTGATAAATCCCAGTCAGACAAGTTTGAGGTAAATGTTATTTTTTATATTTTTCCCCTTTTACTTCATGAACTTCAGGTAGAAATTTTCCACTCACTTATTCACTTACTCACTCACTCTCTCTTTTTCTCTCTCTCTCTCTCTCCCTCTTCCTCCCTCCCACCTCTCTGTCACACACAAACTCACACACTCACTCACTCACCCACTCACTCACTCTCTCTTTCCCTCCCTCCCTCCCTCCCACCTCTCTGACTCTGTTTCACACACGCACACACACACACACTCAGACATATTTGCCCTGTTTCTCCTCTTCGGACCTCTCGACTTCAGTGGAAATCTGTTCATTTGTTCAGCGGTTGTCTTCCAGAATAAATAGAACACCTCCTCCCTTGTCTTTGGGAAAAATAGAAACCAATCGTATGACGAAGACCAATGGCCATTCAATCCGTCCAAGATGATGTCACAATGCTGCCAGGTTATGCTCTCATCGTCTCGGGACACAAACACACTGGTACAATTAACCTAACATCTCACACACACACACACACACACACACACAAATGCAGTGGTACAGTTAACCTAACACCTAACATCTCACTCACACACACACACACACACACACACACACAAACGCAGTGGTACAGTCAACCTAACACCTAACATCTCACACACACACACACACAAACGCACTGGTACAGTTAACCTAACACCGTGGGCAAAACCTGACTTTCTGCAGCAGAGTCTTCACATTAAAACCCTACCCCACTAGTGGCACTGGGGCATGTTTTAACATCTACACCAGGGCAGAGCTGGGGAAAAAAACCATTCCAGCCCCACTAATCCCTTTTGCACCTCCAAGATTGCCAGAAGGAACTGCAACTGGATATTGTGTGTAAACAAAGCAAGCTGCCCCTGCCTAAACTGGCTTATTAACGGACTCTGCTGTCTGTCCAGACATGCACCTGATCACCGTGACTCAAGTGGACGACGTGTTCACCTCCATCTTCCGGGATGTGTTCTTGTCGTAAACGCCTTTTTTTTTATGCACTGCATGCTAATCTAACTTTCTCACTCCGGATGCATACATTTCCCAAGTCTAGCTTTCCTCTGCAATATTCTGGGCTAGTTTCCCAGACAGGGATTACACCTAGTCGTGGACCCGATCGAGATTTAGGGTTGGAAATATTTCATTTGAAATAGCACATTTCTGTGACATTTGGCGACAATCGCTCTCTCTCTCTTGGGGTTAGTTAATGCGGGATCTTTCAGGTATCAGCCTGTGCGAATGCAGCTGATTGGATGAGCAGGTGTGTGTGTGTGTGTGTGTGTGTGTGTTTTTGCTGTCTGTTTTATTGTCTGTATGTAGCAGAAACGTGTGCCTGCACGGAGCACATCTCTCTGTCCTGTTTTGGCTCACGACTGTCTGGTGACGCGCCGGTACAGGGGCTGGGGACTCTGAAGGTCGTGGGCCTGCCTTGCATCAGTCTCTCCATGATGGATTGTTTCCAGTTTCCATGGTGTCACACTGCTTGGAAACCAGGTCTACACACCGGGGTTCCAATGCCACAGGAAGCCTCGTCTTTGGAGTGCTGTTGCCTTTCATAGCGACAGAGACTTCTGCATGTGCCAAACCATGTATCCGGCTCTGAGCGTGGATAGTTGTCAGTAGACTTTAAATTTGAGCTTATTAGGCCAGTTCATTTATTTTATTTATTTTTTTGCTTCCAAGCAGATTCTTACCACACCCTGTAAAGTTGTAGTTCCCCAGAAGTTCTTTCAGGATACTTAAGTGAAGGACACTGCTGACTTTAAAAAAAGTAATAATAATAATAATAGTAAAAACTCACTTGTTCACTTCCTGCAAACAGACAGTCTGTGGCAGGTGGTGAATTATGCAACTTTGTCATTTCTTTAACCCCCACCCCAGTTGTAAGGTTGAGGGGGAGCTTCTGCTGGGCCTGAGCATGAGGCAGGGGGCAGGAGGCAGGGGTGTAATGAAGACATCTCATGGACAGCTTATAACTATTGGCTACAGTGTTGAAATCCTGCCTGTATGCCTGGAATCCGCACACACCCATATTTCAAGCACAGGAATGTGGAGATGGCAGGTGTGGCCTCCAGACCCCGAACCCTGATGGACGTTGCCCTCTGTGTGTGTGTGTCTCTCTCTCTCTCTCTCTCTCTCTCTCTCTCTCTCTCTCTCTCTCTCTCTCTCTGTGTCTCTCTCTCACTCACGCACACACACATTCACACAAGCATGGCATATGCGTGAGCACATACACATCTAGTAGAACAGGAATTTTCAAAAACTAAGTTTTAAAAACGGCAAATAATATGTGTAAGTACTAGTGTATGTTTTATATATAAAATAGAAAAAAGAAAACAATCAAAAGGAGGAGAGGCTTTATTCCCCCTGCAAGGACTGCGACACCAATGACACCTCGAGGTTCATGCCATGGCGGGGAAAGGGTCAAGTTCCATAACTGTTAAATTGGGGAGAAAGGGTGAGGAAGAACAGGAAGATAAATGGTCTTTAATTGGAAACAGTCCTCTCAAACTTCGTAAAAAAAATCGCTAAATCACTTTTTAACTCACATTTCTGAATGAGAAAAAAGGTGACTGTGCAGTGAATAGGCTAAATAATAGGCCGACCTGGACGCCCATCTTCCCAGAGGCTTCCTGATTGGCTAATACAGCGAGGAAACGGAACCCAGGAGAGTTCCATAGACACTTTTGTATTATCTGTTATTTTGACAGTTGTGTGCAGTTGAATGTAGCTTTGATTGTAGTTATCATAATCTAGCTGAAGTATTTCAAAATGGTATCCCTTAGCTTTAATGTCATCTGAATCCTTCTAAAGTAGGCCTAGGTTGATGGTTCTTCACAGGTACTATCTACGTGAAGGGCCTGCTTGTGTTGGCCACAGTAAGCAGCCATGCCTGCATGTTGCATATGCCATTCAGAGGCTGCATGTGTGTAGGCTCCCATTGGTTCACCTGTTCAATGCCTTGAGCTGAGCTGGCCCCATATGCTGTGTATCCACCACACACCTGCAAAACAGCTCTTCTGTTTTCATTTCAGCAGGAACAAAAGCATCCCAAACAAGCTGGACTCTAATTGCTTTCCTGTGCCAGACCACATGTGGAAATTGAAGTGACCTTTTTTGCAAGAGCTTAGGAAATGTATTTAGACTTTGTTAAAGTGTTGAAATGTTTTTTTTCTTTCTTTTCTTTAAAACTGCCTTGCATATTTTCATGGTGTTCGAAAAGAAACAGTTAGGACTACTATTTGACTATTTTTGGACATCTCGGAGCGTTCCCCCGTCCACAGTTTACTTTTCCGTTTCTGTCATCCTCTCCCTCCATTTGCTCTGTAATTGCCTCAAAACATCGGTAATTGTAAGTAGTTGGCCCTGACGTGTTTTGATCAGGCAGGCAAATAATTGACACAGTTGACAGTAATTGGTCTTGTCCCGACTTGAACACCGCCCCTCCCCCCCCGTCTGTTAGCACTCGCCCTCCCCTCCTCCGACTCCCTTGTGGCCCAGTTTTGACCTTTGACCTGAGCTTCTCTCCTCGTGTTTCAACGCACATCGTCACCCACACGCCTGACCTGCCAGCTTCGTATTTGCTTTATTAATTAACCCCACTGATCCACAAACAGAACGTAGAATAACATTTTCTCCCACTACTTGACACAAAAAAGGCAACAGATGGATTTGAGGAAAAGGGGAAAAAGTTCCCCTTCAGGTCGGAATAACTGGAAAACCAGCTTCCGAGGCGGATCAAGGAGGGGGGAGGTGGCGGGAAGGGATATGACAGTGATGTGCAGTGTCACGACGGATTTAGAGGCCGTGTGATCATTCATTCACCAGAGACCATCCTTACTGAAAAAACTCACTGAACCACTTTCCTCACCCCCTACCCCCACTCCCACCTCCTTCCTACACACACTTTTCAACCTTTCACAGGGAATTCAGGGACATAACTCTGTCTCCTTGCATTGCAGGTCCCGTTCCCCACATGGTGTGTTAGAGCAGAGTGAAAATTGGTTTGCCATCTTGACGTTTTTTTGATTGCTGTTCAGTTGAACCCTTGCATCCATTTGCTTGCAAGACAAACAAACAAACAAAAAACATTCATTATCACAGGAAAAACAAGTACCAGCGTGTGAAGTAGCTGCATTGTGTGCCTGTTTGATATTTGTCATAAATCCTGATGTGCTCAAACAGAACACATTGTCATCGAGGAGAAGGCAACCAAATGCAAAGCAGATCTCTAGGGGATGCAGTTAGTCTCCGACTCAGTCTCCGAGGCTCCCTTTGATGGTTCTTGGAGTGAAGATGTGTTTTATTTGCGTGATTTTTGGTCCAACTATTTTTCCATTAACTCCTCTCTGGGTTTGGACCATCACACACTGTCATGGCCTCAGATGCCACTGCTCAAGACCCATACATGGAAAAGTAACTGACAACGGCGAAACGGTTATAAATTAACTGACCGATTTTCTTTTGGCGAGCCGTGCCGGCTTTAGCTTCGAGGGAGGAAAATGTGGTCTTCATTAGCTGTCATTGGTTCCTATCTCGCCACGAGATTTCTTTTAAAAAGGTCAGTCTCTGGCTGTGTGTACTTTTCTCCTGATTGCACGAAAAAGAGAGGGCGTTCTTTGCCTCTTATTAGCAAGACTTAATGGGATTCACCTTGTAGAGAGAGAATATGCAGATTCTTCAAAGACCATGCAGTCACAACATCTGGTCGGTGTATTAACATGTCTAGCGAATTTTAAAAGGGATTTATTGCCTCCCCAGAAGTTACCCTGTGGTGAAAATACCTGCCAATAGCTTTTGTTCATCTGTGCTGTCGGTGCTATGGCAACCACTAATTATAGCATTCCGTGGATGCTCTTTAAAGATGGGAAGGAGGAGAACTGTAGCCACCTTTTGGCCCTATAGGCATATTGCTATCCATTTGTGACATAGTAGCCTTCATTTGATTGGCTCCCTCCAGGAATCCTTGTGGCTCACTTCCTGTTTGGTAGACTAATTTCCGGTCAGTGTGCATTATGTGTTTATAAACTCCTAAGCTTTTTGGTATGTTGACTTCTATTACAATGTAAATGGACTAGTGAAGGATAGTGGAGTAGATATGGATGATATAAGTAGGAAAACATATGGGTAGTTGAGCTGGGTAGTTGAGCGCAGTACAATTGAATTGTTTTACCTAATTTTGCTTTGTCATTATATCCTTGCAGTCTAGAATCTATTTTTATAGAAAAGAACAACATTGTGGTGAAGTCTTTGGGAAAAAGAGGCATAGCATTGCATTTTTTTCAAGCCTGCAAGAACAAAGGTTTTGTATGTCTGTGTGTATGGATGTGTGTGAACATAAAGGTTTTTGCTCCTTGTCTTGTCTATGTGGTTCTGTGTGTGCACGTATGTGGTTCTGTGACTGCCTAAGCTCTAGTAGGACATGGCAGATTCATTTCCTCCCCTGTAGCAGTCTCCGTTTGCCTGAGGTCCTGTTGGCGTTTGTGATTCGTGGCGACTCCTACTCCCTCTCTTGTGCCGGCCCGGACGCTTCCCGCCGCTCGGGGACACGTCTGATGGGAAGTCCAGACCAATCCGCCGCCGCTGAAAGCTTCATATGGCATCGGGGAAGCTCGCCGCTTTTACGTGTTTACGGCCAAACTTGCATCTCATTTTTTTTTTTAAAAGACCCGACACGACTGCTCTCACAGTCCTGCAAGTCTTCTCTTGAGTTATTGTCTGTGCAGCGTACGCCGAAGCTCCCATTTATTGCAACGTCTTGACCTATCCGGTCATCATCCGGCTGACTGGATAGGTTAATAATGCATAAGCTGTGACTGGACATCTCTATTTTTTGGCGCTCGTTGGATTTCTGTCTTGCACCTGTGCCCAGCCAGGGTTTGGACATGCACACTGTTTTGTGTGTGTTTCTACCTTTCCTGAATTATTCCCAGACTATTTCAGAACTAACACTTTTTCCAGGCAAATGTCAAGCAAAAGAAAACGGTCTGATAGTGATTTAAAAAAGAGAGGGAGTTAACCAAACAAAAAAGAGAGAGAGGGGGAGAGCGAGAGGGACAGAAGGAGAGAGAGAGAAGATCATGATGCCCCTAGGGTAAGTCAGTTTGAATAGAGTGAGTTGTTCTACACAAGGTGTGCAGAAAGGAAAATGGGTGGGGGTGGGGGGGCTGTACTGACTGAACGCATTTCATGGGGGGAAAAAAACATATTTCTTCCATAAAGCCTGAAAGTGAATCTGGTTTTGATTGGCTGTTGCTTTGACTCCTAAATGTAAACCTGATTGATGTTTTCTTTTTTTTTCTTTTCAGCCCTTCCAGGCCTTTGCGCTTCCCAAAAAGGTAAGACGTGCCAAACTCTAGCCTTCTCCTGCTTGGTCTCAATCTTTCTCATTCTTGCTCTTTCTCACTCATGCACTCTTTTTTTTTTTTTTTTTCTTCTTCTCTCTGTGTTACAAAATCTTGTGTCTGGCCCCATCAAAGCCAGTCCAGGCCAAGTAATCATTCCTCTGTCATGAGTCAGCTGAATTATCGATGGGAGAAATAACGGCCTGTACCTGGACTCTGTTAGCCCCATGATAAATCTGCCTTACTCTTATTATTAGTTCCCCCTCTACAGGATTCTCCATTGCTTTTGTCATCCCAAACCCAGCACCTTCAGAACATGTATTTCATGTGTGTTAATATTGTTACCCAGGCAACTAGGACCACCATAAACACAATGAACATGATCTTTCTTCCCGTCCGTGTAGCATAGTTTTTATAGTCCACTTTTTTTCCCCCCATAAAAATAGCCTTTGGTGCTGACAGGCCTAACTTGCCTTCCTACCCCTTAGTGTTAGCCTAATGTGCCTACCTACCCCTTAGTGTTAGCAGTAAAAGTTGTATTAAGCATACTAACTTATAGAACCATACAAATTGTTCTTATAATCCTCTCTCATGGACTGTTAGTGAATGTATGAACCAAGAGCATCTGTTTATTTTTATTTTTTAACCATGGTACTTCTTGGTTTTTTTTCCAGCTATGCGGAGCTCATTGCTGATTGGCCAGTGGTGGTGCTGGGTGTGTGCACAGTCCTCATAGTGGTCTGTGCCCTCGTCAGCATGATGGTGCCAGACCCGCCTGACTTCTCCGACCCTTTACTCGTAAGTGCCAAAATCCTGTGTCCTCTGCCAGTTTAGATTCCACCTCAATGAAATAGCCTTTTGTCATGTCCTTAATTCCTCTAATGTAAATGCATTATTGCACAATGCCATGCAGGGCTTTGAGCCAAGGGGAACCACAATTGGCCAGCGCCTGGTTACGTGGAACAATATGGTGAAGAACACGGGGTACAAAGCGACGCTGGCAAACTACCCCTTCAAGTATGCGGATGAGCAGGCTAAGAGGTGAGTGAAACTCGCACACAAAGGCCACTCTTTGTATCTGAAAGACCTCTCTACCTCATATTCATGTAAATCCCTGATGAAGGCAAATTAGGATTAGGCTTCAAGCCAGGACGGGGGGAATAATTGATTGATGATGTTGATAGACTTGAGACGGAACCGGCCCAATGCGCTCTCATGACAAGTCCTCTTTCTCCGAGGCTCATCTTCCCACTCTGATCTCGATCATTCTCCCGGCAGCTGAATAATAATCCTGTCTGGGTGTATCTGAGTCGGGGGGGCGGGGGGGGCGGGGAGGTTGTCAGCAGGTCACAGAATATCCTTGCTCAGTCTCTCCATCTTCCCTGAAGGGAGGGACTGATTAAAGGAACTTCCTGTCTCCAGGACAGGATGTGGCTGCCTCTGAACCTCTGTCGGCACCACTCCTGGCTCCCGTCACTGATAATGGCGGTGGTCAGAATAATTGAGATGACTAATAATAACAGTATGACCAAGGATTCCTCCACCTCTAACCTAGAATCAACTTGTTGTCGTGGGCTGCCTGGCAGGCCCTCCCGTTTGAAACCTTTTTTTTTTTTTTTTTTTTTCAGCATGCTGAATGTCTGTAATTGTGTCATGATGTCATAGTTGTGTGCCAGTCACAGACAGAGAGTCGGTTCCATATAATTTTTGTTTCCCTCTAAACTGCCTTGTTGCCATGTAGTTTAATGCTTTTTACTGGTTCATCATAAATTCGTTTATATTTCAGTGTGGCAAATTGTTGCCCTATGAAAGAAACAAAACCGACAAAACGGCTATAAAGAACGGTCAAAAACAAATACTTAATCGGTACTGAATTACACTACAATATGGTAGATTACTGCATGATATCCCAAGCTTTGACTTCTCATGCATACTTGCTTGATAATTATGGGGATATCCAACTTTGCATCATAACCACAGTTGCCAGTCAGTGCTATTAAAAGAAGTTATTATACATGCAAATGCAGTTGTCCATTCTCGTAGTTAAATGTGGGTTTTATGTTTTTTTTTTTTCTTGCAGTCACCAAGAGGACAGGTGGGCGGAGGAGCAGTATGAGCGAGACAAAAGGCAAGCGGAGTGGGACTTCAGCAAAGACAACTTTTTCTGCGATGTGCCAGGTACGCTTGCATACATGTGTGGGAATAGATTCTATTTAGATGTACCAGGTACGCTTGCATACATGTGTGGGTATAGATTCTATTTAGATGTGCCAGGTACGCTTGCATACATGTGTGGGTATAGATTATATTTAGGTGTGCCAGGTACGCTTGCATACATGTGTGGGTATAGATTATATTTAGGTGTGCCAGGTACGCTTGCATACATGTGTGGGTATATATTATATTTAGGTGTGCCAGGTACGCTTGCATACATGTGTGGGTATAGATTATATTTAGATGTGCCAGGTACGCTTGGTGTGTCTTGGCTGCTGGTACATATAACTTGTGTTGAATTGCTGATGTCTGTTTCAACAGGTGACAGGTATTCAAGAATGGTGTTTGCTTCTGCGGAAGGACAGAATCTGTGGAGCACACAAGCAATCAAATCTATGTGCAATCTGGACAATATAAAGGTATGTGAAGAGTTGAAATAAAAAATGATATAATACTTTTGATTAGTTTACAAAACCAATTCTTCCTATTTTTTTACTTTGATGCTTAAATACCCCACATCAAGTCTTGTAAAATATATATAATAAACTTAAATACTGTGTTTAATTGTTTCGGTGAACTAATTCAAAAATCAGTAAAGCTGTTTTAATAGATAGTGGAAATTCTGGACTTCTTTATTCTTCAAAGTTTTCTAGATTTTCACACCTGCATTTCTTTGATCCCCACATAGGTGCGATCCCACCACGAGTACTGGAGCCTCTGCCAGCGGACCAACGCAGCCTCCTGCTGCCCGAGCTGGACCCTGGGAAACTACATCGCCGTTCTGACCAACAAGTCGTCTTGTCAGAAGATCACAGATAGAGACGTCTCCCACACCCTGAAGATACTGCGCTCCTGTGCCAAGTATTACCACAACGGCACCTTGGGCCCTGAATGCTGGGACATGACTACTCGTAGGAAAGACCAGCTGAAGTGTGCCAATGTGCCACGCAAGTGCACCAAATACAATGCAGTCTACCAGATCCTCCACTTCCTAGTAGACAAGGACTTCCTGAACCCAAAGAGCACCGACTACCAGCCACCTGCACTGAAGTACAGCATGCTGTTCTCACCCACTGAAAAGGGCGAGACCATGATGAACATCTACCTGGACAACTTTGAGAACTGGAATGCTTCGGACGGCGTCACAACAATAACGGGTATCGAGTTTGGAATCAAACACAGCCTTTTCCAGGACTACCTCCTGACTGACACAGTGTACCCAGCCATAGCAATCGCGATCGTGCTGGTCGTCATGTGCATGTACACCCGCTCAGTGTTCATCACACTCATGACTATGATTGCCATCATTAGCTCGCTCATAGTCTCCTACTTCCTTTACCGGGTGGTGTTCAACTTCGAGTTCTTCCCCTTCATGAACCTCACCGCACTCATCATCCTCGTGGGCATTGGGGCGGACGATGCATTCGTGCTTTGCGACGTGTGGAACTACACCAAGTTTGACAAGCCCAACTCCGAGCTGTCGGAGACGGTGAGTGTGACGCTGCAGCACGCTGCCCTCTCCATGTTCGTCACCAGCTTCACGACAGCTGCTGCCTTTTACGCTAACTACGTGAGCAACATCACCGCCATACGCTGCTTCGGGGTCTACGCGGGCACAGCCATCCTGATCAACTACATTTTGATGGTCACGTGGCTGCCGGCAGTGGTGGTTCTTCACGAACGATACTTGCTCAACATCTTCCCGTGCTACAGGTCTCCACACCAACGTGTCTGTAGCACCACAACATTCTGGGTAGGCCTGTGCCAGCGAGCCAATAAGTGTCTCTTTACTGTGTCAGAGGCGTCAAGGATATTTTTCGAGAAGGTCCTGCCGTGCATCGTGATCAAGCTCCGCTACCTCTGGCTCTTCTGGTTTCTGGCCTTTACCATCGGTGGCGCATATGTGGTGTGTGTGAACCCCAAGATGAAGTTGCCCTCTCTGGAGCTCTCGGAGTTTCAGGTGTTCCGCTCCTCACACCCTTTTGAGCGCTACGACTCTGAGTACAAAAAGCTCTTCATGTTCGAGCGTGTACATCACGGCGAAGACCTCCACATGCCCATCACCATCATCTGGGGAGTGTTGCCCGTGGACAACGGTGACCCCCTGAACCCCAAAAACAAAGGCAAGTTGACCCTTGACACCACCTTCAACGTCTCCAGCCCTGCCAGCCAAGAGTGGATCCTTCACTTCTGCCAAAAACTGCGCAACCAGAGCTTTGTGTTCCAGTCCGAGGAGCAGGATTTTACCAGCTGTTTCATGGAGACGTTCAAACAGTGGATGGACAACCAGGACTGCGAAGAGGCGTCTGTCTATCCTTGCTGCAGCCAGTCCACCTTCCCCTACAAGCAGGAGGTGTTCGAGCTGTGCATCAAAAGGGCCATTATGGAGCTGGACCGCAGCACCATATACCACCTGGACAGCAAGACTCCTGGGCCCAGGTTTGACATTAACGACACCATCCGGGCCATCGTGTTGGAGTTTCAGAGCACCTACCTCTTCACTCTGGCCTATGAGAAGATGCACCAGTTCTACCTTGAGGTGGACACCTGGATCCAGGAAGAGCTAAAGAATGCCCCCGATGGTCTAAACTACGGCTGGTTGGTCAGCAACTTGGAGTTCTACGACCTGCAGGACAGCCTCTCCAATGGGACTCTGATTGCTATGGCATTGTCTGTGGTTGTTGCATTCAGTGTGATGCTTCTGACCACCTGGAATATCATCATCAGCCTCTATGCTATTATCTCCATCGCCGGGACCATCTTCGTCACAGTGGGCTCGCTGGTGCTGCTGGGATGGGAGCTGAACGTGTTGGAGTCGGTCACGATTTCCGTGGCAGTCGGGCTTTCTGTCGACTTTGCGGTGCATTATGGCGTTGCGTACCGCCTCGCCCCCGAACCCGACAGGGAGGGGAAAGTCGTGTTCTCCCTGAGTCGAATGGGCTCGGCCATTTTCATGGCTGCCCTCACCACCTTCGTGGCAGGGGCGATGATGATGCCCTCCACGGTACTGGCCTACACGCAGCTCGGCACCTTCCTCATGCTGATCATGTGCGTCAGTTGGACCTTCGCCACCTTTTTCTTCCAGTGCATGTGTCGCTGCCTCGGCCCCCAAGGCACCTGCGGGCAGATCCCCCTGCCCAAGAAACTCCAGTGCCAAGCCTACGCCGAGCCCTTGTCCTCCGGGCCCTCCGGCCGTGCCCAGGGCAAGCATTGCCACACGGGGAAGTATCAGCTGGACTCCCGGGCCGGGGAGGTGGAGCATGAGCACTACGAGCTGGAGCCTCTGGCCTCGAACGGGAGGAACCCCCCGGAGAAGACCCCTGCCGACGTCCCCGAGCCTCGCACTCAGCTGTGTAACGGCATCACCCCGCGGCATCACCCCGTCCCCTGCTCCCCTCACATCCCCTTCAAGACCATACCCGACCTCAGCAGGGGGGGGGCGCTGCCGTCCAACATGTGTCCCAGCCCCGAGAATGGCTTGGGCTTGCCGGGGACGGAGCTGCCCCACCGGAGCCAGTACCCACATAGCACCAGCTGCTCCTGTGAAGACCCTCACCCCCAGCAGTCCATGGGGGCTCAGTGGACCGCTCACCCCCACCACTGCTCACTGTCAGGGGATGCCCCCTGCCCAGTCCAGCAGTACACCCTAGCATCCCCCCATGGCCCTCCAGGCGGACAGACCCTTCTCCCCACACTGGAGGCCATGTACCAGCCCATGGAATGCCGCATGCACTACATGCACTGCCCTCCTGCCGCCCACTTCCACCCTTGCTCCCAGATGCGGGTCCCCAGGCCAGGCCCTAATGGGTGCCACCTCCGGGGCTACTGCATGCACCCTGTGCACCTCCAGCAGCAGGCGCGGGGCCTGCCGGAGACGCTGGAGGATCCGGCGCAGGTGGGGACGTGCAGCCCGAGCCTGAACCACGCCCCGCACACGCCTTGCCCCCTCTCCGCATCGGCTCAGAGCAGTCCGGTCGTTCACACACACACGGCCTGCGCTGCCGGCCACGAACTGCAGCGGTTCGGGGGGAAAGCCTACAGTGGCTTGAACCCTCCAAACGAAGCGTGCGCTTACATAGCTGCAAGTGCAGCAAAACAGGCCTCGCCGACGGACGCTTGTCGTAAGACGCGAGGCGACGCAGAAAAGCCTGACGCTCCTGTTGTCACGCAGGAGGCCGGTGTGAAAAAGCGCAGGCCGAAACACAGGGGCAAAAAAGACGAGGCCACTTTGGCCTCACCGAAAAAACTGAACTGTTTTAACAGGACTTTGAAAGGAAAGTGCAATTCTATTGAGTTTAATAAGCCAAAACCAGAAGCCAATGTGCCTGTCATTGCCATAAACTCAAAACCCTCCGCAGAAAGTGTATGCTGATCATCAAAATGAAAAGCAACAACTAAATGCTTAATACTTAAATTATCTAACGAGTAAATCCTGCCATGAGAAATGGCCATGAGCTGTGTCCCTCAACTATTAAATGATTGGGGTTCTTCAGAATTACTGCCTTGTGTTTTTGTATCTGTCTGTGTGCTGCTTTTTCAGTAATTTATGGGTTATCCCTCCATTGTGCGTTTGCTGTGATGTTCTGTCATTCTGTTCTGGCCATGTGTCCGCACAGATTTATTCAATAAATTATCCAATTTTTTTTTCCCCTCACACAAAAAAAAGACCCGTCATGCTTGCACATGCCATTCTCTGAGCAAGAGGAGGGAGGGAATGAATGATTGTTAGTCAGGAACTCCCAATTGTCTCTTTCCGTGCACATTAAGTCCTCTGTTGAAAAGGGTGCAGTTTAAAAACAGCCATTTCATTGTCTGTGGGACTGTCGAAGCTTTTCCACGTTTGTCTGTTTGCTTCTGGCCTCAGGCAGTGCCTGCATATTCAGGATGTAAGGCTGTGCTGTGAAAAGGTGTTTTATGTTGAACACCACGCTTACCTCAAAGGATCTGAGAGCGTCGCATTCCAGGCAGGTTAGTAACACGTTGGACATTTAATGTGTTTGGTTTTCCATCCGCACCCACAGAAAACCTTGTGTTTTATGCATGGTGTGATAGAACACACAAGCTTCCACAGATATTGCTTATCTCCTTATCTCGCTGGGTTCTCAGGCGCTCACCGTCTCACTTTTAACACCAGATGAGGGGGCTTTTTCTATCACATAAGATCATTCTATAAATAAACATAGGACTTAAGATCAAACTTATTTTGTTTGATCATTGGTGTTATGCTCTTCAGTACTCTAGTGTTGTTCTAACCTCCATCACCCTTAAAGGTGTGCTGCCGAGATCGCTTGTTTCAGATGACACACAGATCAGTATCAAATTTCTGTCAATCTAACAGTTTTCAGTGTATGGTCTATATATTTCTCTAAGAGAATGCCTAAACTTTAAACTCCTAGTGTTGTTACCTTTTTCTAGCTATCAGCAGTTTACAAAAAAAAAAAACTGCTCTATTACTACATTAGAAATGGGTCAGGTCACCATAAGGAGCTAGATTGTACAATATTTCACCGTAATTCCTTCTTGTGTGCCTTTTAAGGTTGCAGTGTGGTACAGATATAATCAGAACAGATGCTTCACTGACATAAGAACATCCCTTAGAGATCGCTTGACAAAATCCCACCTCCAGTGATTGGCACATAACACATGTAGCGCTTCTCAGACCCAATAGGAGCCAAAAAGGAATGTGATCAGACATGTCAGGACAGGTTGGTGTTTTGCGCCCTTGGCCTCATCAGCCAGCCCACACTCGATTTAATCTGGCAGTGATCATGAAGACCACAGGAAGTGGTCATTAAGACCAGAGGAAGCACGGACAGTTCGTTTCCCCCTTACTGGGTCCTCTCCTCCTTCCCTTGCCTCTCCACCCCTTGCTGTCTCCATAGACTCTGGGATGTACTCGCAGAGCAGGAGGATGTGGTTGGTGGTGTGTGTGTGTGTATGTGGGGGGTGGAGGGGGGCAACGTGTAACGGGCTTTACGTCTGGAGCGTCTGTCTCCTGAGCGCCTCCGTCCAGTCTTGCCGATCACCTGGGGTACGTCTCGTGGGGTGGGGTGGGGTACGTCTCAGGTAAGCTGCTCTTTTTCCTGTCATTCAAAAGGGCGACTGTTTGGAACCTCTCACCTCGGCCCTCGCTGGAGGGACGCCAGGACAGTGTCTCCTGTGTAAACTTGCCCTTGTTTACCTACCCCCAACCCCACATACACCTCCACAGCCATGTGCTGAAGAATGTTTGGGGGTAGGGTAGGCAGGGCGATGGGGGAGTGGTAGAACACTATGAGCATTCTGACTGACTCCGAGGGGCCGACCGCAGCGTCTCTACCTGAAGCGTCAGCTGACAATGACGAGGGTGTGTGTGTGTGTGGCATCTCTGTTAAAGCTGCCAAGAGAACTGCCAGCGCCATTTTAAATGCCAGAAGGAATATGCCCACCTTGGTACTGTGGGCGCACCCCAAGGCCTGGACCTGGGTATGTTTATCATGCAGGTCAATCATTTACATATTAAAATATAATATGTTTCAGTAATACACATAATTATACATAATGAGGCAGCTTGATCACTCACCAAGTATGTAGTGAAATGTGCCATAGTTGAGATGCAATTCACTTTCATATCATTGCCTTATTGTGTAGCCATTTGAAGGTCTTGAAATCTTCAGATTTAGTGCGACCTTGAGTCAGCGTAAAGCAACTTTTTGACTTTTTCTAAGTAAAGTGGATATGCAATGTAAGATAAATCAGTGTAGATTTAGAATCCTGCCATTTCATCTGGAAACTTGGCAACTTTTAGCATTTTGCCTTTAGGCCAAGACATGAAAAACGAGGTATCTAAAATGCATAAAAATGGGCTATAATTTTTGTATAAACGAAGGCACTAAAGAACATCATCATTGATCATCCTCATCTCTGCGCCATCACTACACCAGTAACACCTGCTCCGGAAAGACCGCATTGGAAACACTTCCATAATTACTAGATGGAGGCTTTGGATAATGGTTGCTAGTGAGCTACTCCTAATGTTAATTATGTAACTGACCTCAAGTCAAATCATACCTTAGATGTCCACGCGACTAAGGAGTGTTTCGAGCAATGGTTCGCATCCACATGACAATGCTTGGGGAGTTCATCCGCGTCCACACAGAAATGCAAAAACTTGTGAAAATGCTGTAGCTGGCTAGGTCGCTTTAAAATGTCTTGCATTTCTTTCATAACCTATGCTGCAGGTTATAGCCTATTAAACAAGATTAGCAATGGCACTACGAGACAAGATTAATCCAACAAAAGAAAAACATGGTTTGGTTCCAGTTAAAGGGAAACTAAATGATTTTAACCTGGGCTTTCCCCCATCTTTTTGGGTGCAAATGCTTACAAGGGACAAAAACGATCGAAATCAGTCTTGTATTGATATTCAGAACAGCTATGCAATGTAGCATAGCATGAAGCATCCATCCACGTGAAATAAAATCGTTTTTTTTCCCGCCACTGATTGGCTCATAATATTATTGTAAGTGTCTGACAACACCGAGAGGATCCCTACTGAGATGGATCTTTGTATGTTTAACTCAATAACTGTAAAGAAACTAGAAAATTACCTGTTTCAGCAGTCATTTTCTACTGAAACTTAAACTACAGAAACTACCAACAGCAATTTTCTCTACAGATACTGAGGTAAACAGACACAGGTCTATGTATGTAGGGATCCTTTCCATGTACTCTGACACTTATAACAACATTACGAGCCTGAGTCAGTGGCGAAAACAAGCGGTTTACTTTGGCACAGATGCTTGCCCCGTGGGATTAAATTGTGTAGCCGTTCTGGGGTTGCTGGTTATAGCTCAATACTGGACCAATTTCGTTAACATATGTAAAACATGGCGTTGAGGTTCCCTTTAAGTCAGTGGTTCTCAAACTTTTTATGTCATTCCCCACTTTGAACAAGGGGGCCTTTTCAAGCCCCACCTGTCCCTCATCGCAACCATAAAATGGTAGGCCAAGCTTAACATTGTCAATTATTGAAATAACCTCAAGTAATAACAAATAGTATCTTATTTAGGTCAGCAAATGCATATTGCTTGGAGTGATTTCATGTTGTAGTGTATTGTTGTTATGGACATGCACACATGGACGGATTATGAAACCATGGGTCAGGACGTGTAACAAAATACACCGCTTCCAACCACAAATAAGAGATACATTTAAGCCACCTCTGATATTAACAAATACAAAGTCTAAAAACAATTGACAGCAAGCAAAGTTAATAACAGCGACTTCACGCAGAGGCTCTGGTTTAGGGCCCCCCTGAGCTCATGGGCCCTTGGGCCTGGGCCCGGTAGGCCCGTTCGGTAATCCATCCCTGCACGCACATAGTATTGTATTTCTTTCTGTTGACGGACTTTTACTTTGACACTCGTCTCGTGGGATAGGGAACAACTGTGACAGTTAGCAACGCACATATCTAGTAAGCCTCTATTAAATTATGCTTTTCCTCGTACCCTGGAAAACAATGACTACGTTTTTTCGCTCTCTCACACTGTGATAAATATGTTTAAGTGACCTATGTTTAAATTCTATGAACTGTGTTAGTTCGTTGAAACGTAAAATGTAATTATTATTCATTTAGATTCTAATATGTGACCGTTAGCACACCATTCATTCATAACTCCGTTGGTGGCTAACGTTGGCACTTATTAGCCAGCTGTGCTGTAATCTGTTGTTGCTCTGATTCTTGGTGTAACAGTAATAGTAACAGTGTAATAGTAACTTACTGTGTGTAGTTAAGATACCTTCTAAGTATTTTACGTTTCTTGTGTATTATCGTTTCACTCAGAAGTTTTCACCTGACATCAATAAAGGAGCAAGGCGCTCGCTACCTGGCTCGTGAAATCAAGTTTGGCTGACTGTTGAACTGACTCAACACACTGGACGTGTAAAACACGTAGCGAGAACAGTACACAGCCCTAACTAAACTAAACTAAACTAAAGTTTTCTTTTAAATTGTCCCGCTGCAATTAATACGCCGACGTAAAACAAAAGCTATTGTCTATAAAGGAAAGCATTGCCATAGAAAAAATATAAATCTCCCGTTCATCGCGCCCCACCTGTCACGTCTCTGCGCCCCACACTTTAAAAAAACACTGCTTTAAGTGAACCTACTTGGCTTAAAGTTGATAGCATTTAGCGTCACTTTATATCAAACATTAACCATTCCATTAACTATCTGAGAACTTCCACCACACACCGTGGACCCCTTCCACCAAGACAAGACAAATAAAACAAATTGGGTGGTGGTGGGGGACACATTAAGTGCAGACAGAGTGTTTGAACTGCTCTCGGATCCATGATCCATCCATTCCTCTCTGCTGAACATCAGACAGATTCCCTACATTGAATACCTCTTTCTCTCTTTTTGCCCCTTGTGGCTGAGGGTAAAAACAGCTCCATCTAGCCCCGTCAAATGTCCTTCCCAGTCTTAACGAGTGGTCTCCAGTCAGAGCCCTAGCCAGTTTGTTTAGAAAACATCTCTGAATCCTCAGGTGGGTTTCTTTTCTTGTTGCTGAATTTGTTAGAGGGAGGAGTTGTCGGTTTATATATATATTGGGGGGGGGGGGGGGGCTGTATTGACACACTAACTAACAGGATGCGGACAGGAAATGAGCAGAGATGTCACACGGAGGTCAGCCCTAAGTAAGTGATAGAGCGTGTACATTCGTGCAGGTGCTTTTTTTTTTAGGAGAATAAGCCCCTCAGAAAAGGACTGCATGGTAAATAGAGCACATGGTGTGACTCAGCTTGGAATACATGTATTCGTACCATAGAAAGGGCCTCTTTGAAATGAAGAGATCCCGACAGGAAATTAGCAAAGAAAGCTCCAAGGGGTCATCTATTCATGCAGAGAATGTTCTAGCCACACTAGAATATTACTAACCAGTTTCTGTCAAAACTGCTTTATCTTTGTTTTGTGACCAGGCCTTTACCGTCTATTGACCTTTGTGCTATTTCATTATCCTTCATTCAATATTGATCATGCTTGTGTTTTCCCACATGTTTCAGGTAGGGCTATGGAAAGACAATCAGTGTCATCAGTGTCTTTTATCATGTATCTGTAAATAACTGTAATGAAGACCAAAGATTTGATTGCTGTCCAATGTTTGTTTGACTGTTAACATTAATCTGGCAGGAGACCCACAATATATATATTTCTCCGTCATCCTCTGACCAAGATTCTGCTTACGTTTCCAGTCCCACTACAGGACGCACAGGCTATTACATTTAGCAACATTTATTGTTCCAGTTATACCAATTCACTTCTGTATTTGTGACACAATCTGTACAAAGGATACAAAGCTTTCACAAAAACCTCTGTATCATGTCCGTGACAATACTACCCATTTGAATGGAACCTTGATTGCTCTACAGATGTTCTGTGTTCTCTGAAATCACCACGGAAACAAACTGGTGTATTTCCCAAACCCTGAGCCTCTGAGGAAGTTCACCCACCCGTTATGACATCCTGTTTTCTAACATGTGTTCTATATGGAGGGATATGGTGAAAGAGAGAATGCAATCCAACATTCTGATTTGGAAATGTTAACAGGAGATAAAAGCAGAACCGAGAAAATGTCAAAAGAGTACCCCCATGTCCCAAGACAACTGCTAGAAGATTTTCAGCAAATTTGATAAACTCCGATTTTGATTTAACCACTTCCTGAAAGAATAGTACATTTTTCCATAAAACAATACAGTGTACACAGAGACTGACTCTAGTTAGACTACATTACAATGGTGACAAAAATAATGGTATCAAATAACCACTTTCATACAAACGTCATTTGAAATGTGTCATTAAATGGGTTTCAAACATTATCAAGTGTATTTTATTTATTAATTTATTCATGGTAACAAACTGCAACTGCAGCTTATAGCGCCCCCCAGTGGTGGAAAAACAGAACAAACTTCAGCATGTTCTCTTCCTGTTACTCCTCAGTGGAGGATTGGTCTCTTGGGCATGATGTGGCTTACTAGATTTTCATATTTTCTCAATAGAGACATTTTCTAATAAAGGTCTATGAAAATAAATAGGCTCGCTTTCCCACATTATGCATCAAGTCCTATTTATCTTCGTGCTTAGAAAAATCCTTTAAACACACTGAAGCAATCAAAGAAATCAGTTGCATTTCATATATTATAAAGGATTCATCACAACAATCCATTTAACAGTACAGTTGAACTGACAAGCTGAGTGAATGGATTAGCTTTCTCTTCTTCGGCCATTTACTTGCAGTCTTCCACAGCATGAAAAAACATGCAAAAGAACAGAACACTCTTCGTCGGTCCCTGACCAAGACAGACGGTTCACCTCACCTGGTCCCCGGGCGCTTAAAAAGCTGCCCACTGCTCCTGGGGTCCTGGAGGAAGGACAGTCCGGGATGGGATAAATGCAGAAGATAAATTCACAAACGACCTCAGGCCTGCGTGTGTCCTGTGTCGCCTCCATGTATTCGCGTGTGTTGCAGTGTGCAGTGTGTCGCTTGTGCGATTAAAGTCTGACAATTATTATATATATATATATATATAAAAGAGGGTTTTGAGAAACACCCAGGTTATGCCAGAAAAGGAGCATGGTATTTCAGGCCCTCCAGGGATACAAAAATCTGTGCAATGCTGGGCAGTCTGAGTTTGTGGAAGTGACTTGCATGGAATTATTGAACAAACAAAAGCTACGAAAGAAAGACGTCAAGTCTCAACCTGCCTGACTGCATGTAGCTCAACATCTGGCCCATCCTTGGGGCCCTTGGGATGTTTGACCTGTGAGTCCTTGAAAATCTTCACTATGAGCCTGTCGAAGAACCACTCCAGGTCCTGGGTGTCGTCCGGCCACTGGAAGTACTCTCGGTTCTTCACGAAGGTTCTGATCGGCTCGCACTCCATCAGCCGGAAATAGGGTATGCTCCCAACGATGACCACGATCAAGACTTCCTTCAGGTCCTCCAGCATTCTCCTCTGGGCCATCATGAAGGCCTCCAGGCACCAGCTGTCCTTCAGGAACTTCTTGGACACCACGCACAGAGTCTTCCGGCTGCCCCATATAGCGCTTTGGATGTTGGTCAGGTGATCATTGCCTGGTAGGAAGTCCCGTGCCTCAAAGCAGCAGTTGAGCTGGTTCTGCTCGGCAAACTGCGAGTCCAGTCTCTTCAGCAGGGCCGACTCCACCCAGATAAAATCGCTGTCTGTGAAGCACAGGTAGACGTCGTACTGGAAGTTGTCAAGCGGCGGGGCCTGAGGAGGGCCCTCAACGACTCTCGCCTTCAGCTTCTTGTAAACGACAAAGATGTATCCCCGGAAACGGGCGTATGCAATGGTGCCGAAGATGATGACCGCGAGGAATGCGGAACAGCCAATGAACAGGCAGAACCTCAGAGCCTGCATGAGCTGCTCGTCATCCTCCTCACACGGGTCCGTCGTGAAGTCGGAGAGGGCCACGCCGCGCAGCGCCTCGGGAAACCCGCAGTGCAGTTGCGAAAGCCCGGCGGATAACGTTACGTTGGTCCGGTTGGCCCAAGTCTGAAATTCCGTCAGGTTGCAGTCGCAGAAGAAGCGGTTCATGTAAAGGTTGACAACGCTGAGGTAACGGAAGACGTCTGGATCCGGCCTATTGAGGAAGTTGTAGGACACGTCCAGCAGCTTAAGGCTCGCTGGAAATATGTCCCGGGGAAGATGGGTGAGAGAGTTATAGGACAGATCCAAATAATGGAGAGATGATAGGCCTTTAAAAATGTATTTTGGTAGGGACTCCAGTAGATTGGAGCCAAGGGCGAGAATCAATAGCTTATTAAGATGGTCAAATAAATCAAGGCATTGTTTACGCCCCCATATTAACTGCAAAGCACAGTTCTGCAGGTACAGTTCTTGCAAACTGTTACTAGATGGTATTGAAAGGTTTGAATTTGAGATTTGAGAACAATATGAGATGAAGTTGCTGCCAAAATTGAGTTCTACAATTTTGGGAGAGGTGGCCAGTATGATGTACACGTCTTCCATGTCCCGGAGTCTGTTGTTATTTAGCCTAATTCTGGTTGCACTGCTTGCAAACCCCCCCAGTTGGAATAACGTTGTGATTTTATTGTCATCCAAGTGCAGCTCTTGCAGACTGGGTAGGTGTGCAAAGGTATACACTGAATGGAGGGAGTTTCCTGTGAGATCTAAGGCAAGCAAATTTGACAACCCCATGAATGATTCATGCTGAACTATACCAATATGATTATTTGTTAAATCTAGCAGTATCAGGTTAGGCAGGTTCTGAAAGGTGTGCGAGTAGATCTCTCCTATGAGGTTATTGGACAGGTTGAGCCGTTGTAAATTCACAAGTCCTAGAAATGCACCCCTCTCAAACTCGTTAATTTTATTGCCTGCCAGGGACATGCTCACCAGATCAACTAATGATCTGAACACAGACCACTTTACAATATTGATATAGTTTCTGGACAAATTGATGGTTTGAATGCCACTGGATTTTAGAGGGTCAAAGGTGAGTCTATCTGGATCCTTGCTATTGCTGGTTCCAAACCCTGATCCCATGATATTTGGACTGAGAATCAGATGGTTGATCCTGGTGCCCAGAATTGCAGAGAAGAACAGTTTTGCTTTTTCAGCACTCAGTCCATTTAGTGATATATCAAGGGTGTCAAATGACATGTTCTTAAAGGGGTTTCCACATTTAGTCCAGTTAAAACCTGATGGATTCATGTCAGTAAGATGGAGAGTGGATACATTCAGAAGAAGGAAGTGTTTATCTTGAAAGGCAGCTAAATCTGTCTCACATATAGAATTCACTCTGTTAATGGAGAGGTCTAGCACACTGAGATCCGTCATGTTCCTGAAGAACATAGCTGGTTTAAATTGCTTCAACTTGTTGCCAAAGAGGTCCAGCTTCTGTAGGGACACTAGAGGCTGCAGATAACTTCCTGACAGAATGGACTCGTCAAGGTCAGAGTGCAACAAAATCAGAGTCTGGAGGTTTGACAGTCCCTGAAACGCATCCGTCTCAAGGCGCATTGCTCTGTTGTCTCCTAAGTGAAGAAACGTTAAGTTGGACAATCGTCTGAAAGTGTTGTTTTTGATGATGAGGCCTATTGGCCTCTGTGATCCAAGATCGAGATGCACAAGGCTCTCCAGGCCCCTAAAAGAATCTTCACTGAGTTGGCGAATTTGGTTTAAACTGAGGTCCACATGAGTGACGCTGGATGGTAGTGGTGGCACCTGTTCAAGAGATGTACTACTACAGAATGCCCAGTGTCCATTCATTTTGCAGAGCTGAGCAGATTTAGTCAGTTCTAGGAGAAAATACACTCCGAGTGATAACGCTCTCATTTGTTTTTTAGTTGCCATCCTAGAAAAGAAGAAAATATATCAACGTAAAAGGGAGCTGTACAATGTAATTTTTTCTGTCCAGACATAATGCAATGTATCCCATGCTGTTTAAAACGTATTTACAGTTAAATGGTCTAATACAAACGATGTCGAGATAGCTGTTTACAGTCCAACTTGTCATTAACATTGTTAAAAATGTATGCTTCCGTCACAGTGTAATCTTCCTGTAAACACTGATTGAGCAACATATTGGACAGAGATAAGCCACTCTTATGTTAAGAATAATCCCATGGTAAAAAATGAACAGCCTTTTCCCACTCTTTTTAGAATTAACATGATTCGAGTAATAGCATATAGGTCCACACTCAAAGTCAACTGCCTTTAAATAACGAAGACTATGACAATTCACTTTAATGACACCTCAACGGTTACTAATTCAGCGAATACAACGCTACGACCTACGGCTAGCCTACAATGCATAACATTACGAAACCGGCAAGTGTATGTTTTTTTTCTCGTCTTCGAGAAAATTAGTTCTATCCTTAAAATCTGGTATTTGCATTCCAACGCCTCTTTCCACATGGTTGTACACTGATAGTGTGACAACATTACGGTTGCCCCATTTCACAAACCAGGCTATATTTAATCCACACTTACCTGAAATTCTTTTATGGTTTGGGATTTAGTCACTTTCTGAAACTAAGATGCCTTCCTTCCCTCCCTCCCACGTCAAAGCACGATAGTATCGCCAGTATAACCTACTCCGAACTGTACGAGCCGGAAACTCCCCCTCTGATATTGCAGAAGGAGTAGCCCATATGTACCAACAACCCGACTTCCTTTGACAATAAATTAGGGTCTTGCAAGGTCTCTGATTAAAGGTTCCTTCACCGTCGAGATATTGTCTTCAACTAAGTTGTGAAAAGGTATTTAACACTGGTTGAAGGAAGCCTGTTCTTAAGCAAATATGTGACGTTTTGCTGTACTGCATTAACTTCCCAAATTAACTTCTCCACTTTTGCTAGTCCATGTGAATTTAGATAGCATGTATAGCTTGTTAGGCTACTGCTTATTCTTTGTATAGAGGTGAGTGTGTGTGTGTGTGTGTGTGTGTGTGTGAGAGAGAGAGAGAGAGAGAGAGAGAGAGAGAGAGAGAGAGAGAGAGAGAGAGAGAGAGAGAGAGAGAGAGAGAGAGAGAGAGAGAGAGAGAGAGACGTGCACCGTCAAAACCGGCATTAAAGCATGCAGTTGCACAGAGGGGTATTTCTGAAAGCGGGTGTCACCTACCTGAGAATGTTAACTCAGAGTGAAGTAAGCTAAGTATGGAAACATACGCTCTGAACATAACCTGTTACTGCTTTAAGATCAGCCTATAGGACCACTAATGATGCTGATGTGAAAGTCAAATCTTACCATTATTTAGGTCTGTAAAGTTCCTATATTTCATTTTCACTTGGAGTCATGCCCTCCTGCAGACTACTGAAAACATCTAATTAAAGTGATCTAGGCTGTGTCATCCAAGAGAGTGGTATGCAATGCAATCAAAATGTCACAAGATATTTATTAACAATATATAAGTATGTTCTGTGCTACTCGGCTCTGAACTCTCGCTTTATGTGGTCGACCATTCTTTGCCAGGACAGCCCCGCTCCTTTGCTGACACAGATGAATTGCTAAGTTTTAATTGTAATGGTAAGTTTTTCTTATTCGTATGACCCGAGGAGGTCTTCCAGCACCCCCTCCGTGAAATAGACTGCGATACTGTCTTTTTCGCCATTGCAACGTATAGGTTTGACGCTGAAAAGATGATGTATACAGGTGATGTTTACAGGTTCCCCGAAAAAAGCTCAACACACGTAAGCCAACATGGGGTTAATCAAGGAAATTCATAAACGGTGTTCTGGAATTACATTGAAATATGAATTCCTCGCAGAAATACGAACTCCCCAGATCTTTAAAATTTAGTATCGCTCCCATTACCTACTGTGCAGTCTTTGAATAGCTCCCACGGAGAAGAGTTGTTGGTGATTTTTAAACATAAGACAAGATATGCTGTGATTTCATTGTTTTATTTATTAAAGGTAACCGCCTTTAAATTCAAATCCTACCATCTAGTGGTAGGTGCAGACAATCACATTGTATCTTTATAAAATTGAGCACATGATCCATTTCACACCGAAATTAATATGGTTACGCTGTTGCAATGCAACTGTTAAGAAACATTCTTTGGCATATAGTGATACAGAGGCAAATCCCTTTCACATAACATTCTCATTACGCCTCTTCTACTTTCTGAATTGCATTATAATATGTATTTCTGCGTAGTAGAATGTATTTATTCTTGACGATTGGAATGCCTGTACATGTAGATAATAAATACTCAGCATTAATGATCAATCAAACTGGGCTGGAATTACAAATATCCACTCATCAGATATTATGCATTTCATCTGGTTATGATGTTTGTCTTTGGCACTTTGACCTTTTTGCCGTATCAGCTTGTCACTCACTGACCTGACTCTCCATTGGCCATCAGATATACTTCTTATATAGTTCATACTATAGGCCTATAGTATGTATAGTATCATATATTTATTATACTGACATCCTTCAGCACAGTCCGGGAGGTTACCAGGACTAACCTAAACTTGATTCGGTGACCTCAAAAAGAAAATCCTGTTTCAGGGACAGTTGCACTGACACCGGTCACATAAGTCTGCGGTGAATTCTGCGATTGCAACACCACGTCGCTCTTTGGGGAACACGCAGTGCAGTTGTGAAACCGGAGTAAGTAAAGTTCCGTTGGTCTGTTTTGCCCAGGATTGGAAAGCCCTGAGGTTGCAGTCACAGAAGAAACGGTTCTTTTTCAGGTCAACAACACTGAGGGAACGAAACAGACCTGGATCCGGACTAGTGAGGAAGTTGTATGAGAGATCCAGCCGTCTTAGGGTCGCTGGAAATACGTCCTGTGGAAGATGGGTCAGAGAGTTCAGGGACAAGTCCAAAATGTAGAGAGATGATAGGCCCTTAAAAAGTCCATCTGGTAAGGACTCCAGTAAATTAGACCTTAGAGACAGAAACGACAGTTCGCTAAGATTGTCAAATAAATCCAGGCATTGTCCTCTTCCCCATATCAACTGCAAAGCATTGTTTTGCAGATGCAGTTCTTTCACTCTGTTCTTAGATGGTATTGAAATCTTTGAACTATGTGAACAAAAGGAGATTAGATTGTCCCCAACACTAATTTTTGTAATGTTGGGAAAATTAGCCAGTATGATATATAAGTCCTCCATATTGCTCAGTCTGTTTCTGTTGAGTGAGATTGTGGTTGCGCTGCTTGCAGCAGCCTGAAGTCCACGCACTGATGCAATTTTGTTATCATCCAGATGCAGCTCGAGCAGACTGGGTAGTGGTGAAAGGTTGTGTACCGAAGACAAGGAGTTTCCAGTGAGATTTAAAAAGAGCAGATTTGAAAGCCCAAAGAGGGCACCATACTGAAGCACACCAATATGATTGTGTGACAAATCGAGCGTTGTCAAATTGGATAGGTGCATAAATGTATTAAAATAAATTTCTCCTATAAGGTTACGAGAGAGGTTTAGCTTTTGTAAATTTGTCAACCCAAGAAATGCATTGGTCTCTATGCGGTTTATTTTATTACTGGCCATGGTTATGCTCTCTAGATCAGCCAACGATGTGAAAACAGAGGACTTTACAACATTGATATAGTTTCTGGACAAATTGATGGTTTGAATGCCACTGGATTTTAGAGGGTCAAAGGTGAGTCTATCTGGATCCTTGCTATTGCTGGTTCCAAACCCTGATCCCATGATATTTGGACTGAGAATCAGATGGTTGATCCTGGTGCCCAGAATTGCAGAGAAGAACAATTTAGCTTTGTCAGCACTCAGTCCATTTAGTGATATATCAAGGGTTTTAAATGACATGTTTTTAAAGGGGTTTCCACAGTTTTTCCAGTTAAAACCTGATGGATTCATGTCAGCAAGATGGACAGAGGATAGACTGAGCAGGCGGAAGTGTTTACCTTGAAAGGCGGCTAAATCTGTTTCACAAATAGATTTAGCTTGATTAATGGAGAGGTCTAGCACACTGAGATCCGTCATGTTCCTGAAGAACATAGCTGGTTTAAATTGCTTCAACTTGTTGCCAAAGAGGTCCAGCTTCTGTAGGGACACTAGAGGCTGCAGATAACTTCCTGACAGAATGGACTCGTCAAGGTCAGAGTGCAACAAAATCAGAGTCTGGAGGTTTGACAGTCCCTGAAACGCATCCGTCTCAAGGCGCATTGCTCTGTTGTCTCCTAAGTGAAGAAACGTTAAGTTGGACAATCGTCTGAAAGCGTTGTTCTTGATGACGAGGCCTATTGGCCACTGTGATCCAAGGTCAAGATGCACAAGGCTCTCCAGCCCCTTGAAGGAGTCTTCACTGAGTTGGCGAATGCGGTTCAGACTGAGGTCCACGTGTGTGATATTGGGGGGCAATGGGGGCACCTGTTCAAGAGAACTGCCACTGCAGAAAGCCCAGTGCCCTTGTATTATACATTGCTGAGTGCAATTTGCCATAAGAAGGCAGATAAACCCCCCAAGTGATGATAACGCTGTTGACCTCTTGGTGATCATCCTGAAATAAAAAAAGATGTCAGAATGATTTGATGTTGTGCCCGAAGAGTTCTCTGTAAACAGCATACACAAACAGGAAAACATACAAAACATACCCAAACTGCCGCTCGGGCTGCTGTTGAATTGGTTAAATGCAGATCAAGTTATAACTCTGTTTTCATAGACATTTAAAGTCTGTTTATATGCCGCCTGCTCCATGCAAAGACTATTTTACCAGTATGTATCTGGTGTGTGTGTACCGGTACCTCTTTCTCAATGTATGTGTTCCATGCCACACTCACCTTCTCTCCCAAGGATCCAGTGGCACCCTCTAACACGGCTCACTGAAGATCCCTGCCTTTATATGCTCGCAGGGAGCAACCAACACAGATCCCGGTGTTCTTATGACATGACTGGGAATTTCCTCCAAAAAAGCTTTATGACGTTTTTTCATTTAAGGTCATTTAAAGTTTTGCTGTTGCCAAAAGCTTGGAGCCAGTGTTTTGCAACACCACTCCAGGGTGATGAAAGGTTATGGGGGCACATGTGACATCTATCGAACAGATAATGCGCTGTCTGTCCAGAAAGTGAAACAGGCTCGCACCACCCTCCTTCCACGGTAAGGCGTTCAGGAGATGTAGCACTGTGTTGAGTGTGTAGCACTGTGCTGAGTGTACGTTCTCCACGTCTTTTCTAAATCTCAGTGTTGACACTTATTTACATTTTTTTTCCCTGAATGATTTATGAAGGATTTGTACACTCTTACAGAGTTTTAATCAGAATGAAATCTTTAGAGGGACCCAGTGGAGGAACTGACTAATGATATAAATCAACCAATATTCAGATATTAACATATGAAATGTTGAATTTCACAATGAAAATATTTAAATCTATGGCCTATATATGTACAGTACATTTAGTTTCTTATGTATCTTTGTATCTTTATATCCTTCCTTCATAAAGAAGATTCTTTAAACGCAGGCTTCTCTATACCTATATGAGATCCTTATGGCAATCTATACTGACAACTAGAGGACATTTTGTGCAGTTAATGAGTAATGAGATGTGTTTGACACTCATGTCCTCAACCTTGACCTTATTGATGGCAACCTGTGTTTAAATAAACTTACCGTCATCCTTCATCACTGGTTTGAGGCCATGAAAAATATCTTGTTATGCCTAAATACAAACACTAGAGGGCGCTCTTAAACCAGAAATCACATTTATTTCCCAGCGTGCACAAGTTTTGAGGCAAACCAATGAAATATTATTTCAAACATAAAACACATTACATAATGTTGAATCTGAGTGCCTCGTCCTTCTATGAAGGGAAGTATCCAATGTGTATAATATGTAGCACCAACTACACCAACTGTGTTCCTATGGAAGCCATCCTGTCAAGCTGTCACAAGCAGCCCATCTATTAATATAGAGATTCAATAAATCTATTGCATAAATAACGGTTTCTCTAACAGTAGTTGCCTGTGCTTGTTTTAAATATCTTGCTTAAAGCTGGTAACATTAACTGCCATGAACAGGATTGGTTCACTCCTGGTTGAGCCCATCCTGGTTGGTTCAGTCCTGAGAAATTAACCATATTCCTGGAAGCCATGAGGCATTTTCAATACAAATACGTGAAAGGATTATTTTAGTTATTTTTGTTATTCTGGACAATGTCTCTTTTTCCTATTGTGCTAATTTTAAAGGACTGCACTGTTCAGGGCAAAAGGGACTAACTATATGCAAGTTCAACCAAAACAGTGACACCTTGACCCTGTCTGCTACATGATTAGCTGAAATATGTTAGGTTGGATTTTATGTTGGCAAATTATGTCAATCCACACTTAACGCTTTCATTTATTTTGGACAGGAGTCTCTGAAACTGTTAATACTCACCAATCTGATAGCCTATAGAAAGCAGCGACTGATGACGCAAAAATGAGAAGAGAATAAAATGAATTGGAATGAGCCCAGGCATATCTTCAAAAAATAATGAGACGAAAGTGTTCCTCGGTTCCTCAATCACAGGGGAAACACACATTTTACCATACAAGGATTCATATTTCTTTTTTTTTAAACTTAATTGCCCTTAATGAACCTTGCAGGCAATTTTTGTGGTACGACATCAAATATAAAATAAAAACAAAGTCACCTTAAGGTTCAGCTTCAGTCACCACTTACGTTGGCTACATACAGGTAGAGTAATGTTACAGAGATACATCACACACTAGACAGATTGATATTCTTAATTCAGGTAAAGAATAACAGGTGTCCATCTTCATACGAATATAGGTACTTTTAACTGAAGGATAGCAGTCATATTTTCCATTGTATTGACCTGTCTGACTTTTTGTATCCACTGAGCTAATGTAGGGGGGCTAGGCTTCATCCAGTTAATAGTAATATTTTTTGTAGCAATCATCAACAAAATATGTAACATATAGCACTGGTCCTTAGTAAACAATTCTTCTTGTGTTTTTTCCAGTAAAAAAAATAAAGGGTCCAGGGGAATATCAGTCCCAAAGATTTTTTCCAGCTCTTCCTTGAATGATTCATATTTCTATAATTATATGGAGTCAGTTATTGCACAGGTGAACATCTTCAGAACAGAAGATGAATTGACTGAAAATCAGGGGCTAGTGATGATTTTAAATACAAATTATTTTCCCCCAAGGATATTTTTTATCCCACTGATCAAACTGATCCATCCAATCCAGTCTGTTGTGTTAATGAGAAATAAATAGTTGCCTGTGTACGTGTATTCATTTAATTACACAAATATACAAAATAGTCATATTATTACCCATGCTGCTTCAGAGTCAAACTCCGCAGGCTGCCAAGGGTCAGTTATATTAGTGCAACAGATAGGCTAAAACAGCTCAGGCTAAATTAGGCCTACATTGTTTGAAATCAAAATATCATTGGCCAAATCATCTCGCTGTGAGATTGTTTTTCTCCCCATGCAAAACCACGTATGCACTTGTTATCGTATATTGCAGTCTCAAGTGAGGGCCTGAGCTAGAGATCGTTTAGTCTGAGATGTCTTCGACGTATTTGTTAGTTCCTGTTACACATCCACGGAGAAACAATGTTAACAAAAGAAGGTGAATCTCTCAGCAAAACAGCTGCTATTAACTTCGACACCAGGTATAACAAATGCACAGGTGCAGGTCGACATTTGAACCAGTTGCTTAATCGTCTTCCAGCGTCTTTCTCCTCCAGCTTGAGGGCAGTCACACGTGCAATTTTTTATTCGAATTATTCTCCCTCTGTTAACGCTTTACATGTAGTTTACGTGTAGGTTATAAATAAACATTACTATAAAAGACATCAAAAAGAAATGCAAGTCAATTCTTTTAAAGTTCCAAAATAAAGAATGTGGTAGTCTCAGAAGTTACTTGTATATTTGCATTTCAAAGGGATAAAAACGACCTAGGAATTAATTGTATACTGTTTTTATTGTATTTATCTAATAAAGCACACAATGTAGTGTTGCTAATGCAACACATATCTTGGTCTTACCACGTCCATGCATACGTCCAGACACTGACACAACATAACTACCTTAACACAGTTTACAGATTTTAGAGTGGTCCAGACCAACCTTACGAAAGTATCTCCTAGGGAAGGTATAACCTACCTTAAGTGGAAAGTTTATATAGGCCGATACAAAAATGACAATCAGTGTTTGCTGTACTCACACGACATAGAGATATTAGTTTAAACACTATGATTGAGCCTGTGCGCTGAGAGACGTATCCGCAACAGCAAAACTAGGCGATACTTTGGAGACACCCATGAGCACGTCCGTGTCTGCAGTGCGTGAAGCCGCGTGTCCACAGAAGCATACTTGAGTCCAAGGGCGCTCTGGGAAACACCTTAAAAAGTTAAGTGCAGCAAGGCCTACATCTTCAGGTACATCTTACGACTGATGTGTCAAGAAGGCTCTGGGCTCCTGGGGTGGCTTTTCCAAAAAATACTTTACGAATACTTAAACGGTATACCTTACTAAAGTTGTTTACTTCTTTACGGGGTTCCCAAACAAACTCTTAAGAGTTACCCAAAGAGATACCTTCCTACATATACCTTATAAGAGGCTGAATCCATGTTTCTTGGCATCGTGTATTATTATTCATTATAACATTATAACTCAGGTGACCATTATTACAAAGAACATCAACAAGAAATACTATGCAACTCACAATAAGAAAGTTACCCAATAGAGACAACTGTAAACTAGACTCATAGATTTTTATTTGGAAGGGATTAAAAATGAACGGCATTACCAAATGTAATGCAACATATACTGTATCTTGGTCTGACGTTGCAGTCAGTGTCCAGACACCAGCACAACATTTCCCGGCTCTGAAACGTTTGTTTTATCAGAAAACTGTGTTAAGGTATGGCTAAGAGTGGTCCAGACCAACCTTACAATAGTATCTCTTACGGAAGGCATATTTAACTAAGGACGTCTTGGGAACAGGCATGACTTACGAATGACGTAGCGTTACGAAAACTTTGGGAAACCCACCCTATGTCTATAAAGCTTGTGGACATCTCCAAGACATCGAGGGGGTTGGGAATGCAGATTCTGAATATCAGATGTACAGCAGCTGATTTGAGACAACTTGACTCAGGGTGGCATACATAAGGTTTGAATAAAAAGGGCTTATTTTAAGCACATATTTAAATGCTTAAGGATTATAACTCAGACTTGATTTACCCATAGTAAGGGATTTTATCAGACTACAAATACATTGAATGACAATGATACAAACTGGTTGGGGATTGAACATATTTTTGGTTGCAAACATATTGTGTCTTTATACAAAGAAAAGCAAATCAGCTAGATAATTGAGACCCTCGTAAGTTTTGGGACACATACAAGAGTTTGTTTTGATTGAATAGGGGTATTTATTATATAAGTGTACAAGGCTTTCAATACCTGATAAAAATAAACATTTTCACCCAACAAACACGTTTTTTTTTTTACAAGTGATTCCCCTGTCTCCCCTCATAGTCCTTTGTATTACATGAATATAAACAGTACGAAAAAATATCCTTCATCCTCTCCTCCTGTGGTGGAGGTGAATTCCCGCAGGCCCCCAGGGGGTCAGCTGTAGGTCCTGTTCTGTTTGTGCCACAAATCCTCACTCAGGGTACAGGCAAAACGTAGCGATTCGTTTAAAAAGCAAAATGGCATTAACTATCTCTCTCCTTTCAGCTGTGTGTCTGAAAAGTTGGGTTTGTAGTGTCCAGTGGTAATTTGTTCCAAGTCATGCAAGTCATTGCTTTTACGCGCACCGATGAGCGCATGTTCGCTTCGACGCTTCATGCAGTGGTGAGCCAGCAGAAACAGGGCAAGTAAGCCACACACAGTGCAAACAATAATTCCAAGGAGACTACCGGCTGTTACCACTGATGGGCTCTCTGTCGTGTACTTGATGGTCGGGCTGACGGGGTCGTATGGCGGCGTGAAGCCTGATCCATCAATTGGCTCACATCGAAACTCACCAACCAAATTGTATCCTTCACCACACCAACAAGTGTAGCCGCCAAAGCTGTTGTCACAGTGCTGATCGCAAGCAAACATGTTGCACTCGTCAATATCAACACAGAACCTGCCATTTGATCTAACGTCCAGGATGAAACCCTCTGGGCATTTACAGTCATAAATGTCGTTGGGGTCACAGACAGCTGGGCATTCACTGTGTGGGCAATGCAATTTGCAAACGAGATGGTCTTCCTCTGATATCTTGTATCCCTCCCAGCAAGAACACTTGTAACTGCCAGCTGTGTTGATACAGTTGTGTTCACATGGTCCATTAAAGCATTCGTTGATATCAACACAAAAGCCTTTTTCCATTTCAAACCCCTTCTCGCAAGTGCATTCGAAACCTCCGTGAGTATTTTCGCAGCTCACGTGAGCCCCTGCACAAATCCTTTCATCTGCGCAGTCATCTATGTCCTTGCAGCTCTTGCCATCCGCATCCAGAGAAAAACCATGATTACAAAGACAGCTGAAACTTCCATTTTGCGGAATGCAGACGTGCTCACATCTAGATTGCGCGCAAGGATCGTTTGCAGATGGACTGCAAGACCGACCGTTGCTGTCAACCAAGTAGCCAGGAGGACAGGTGCACACACGTTTGCTGTTGACGGTGGTACACTTGTGCTCGCAGCCGCCGTTGAGGACCTCGCAGCTCCAGGGCGATTTATGCCAATCTCCAATGCAAATGTACTGCGCCCCATCATCGAACTTCGCCACACTTCCAAACGGTACAATTGTCAAGTCAGGTCCCTCAAAATTAAATGGTGTCTGATACGTTTGGATCTGGGAGTGCTTTTCTGACTGGAGTTGTTGACAACTTATATCAGAGCCAAACTCACATATAAATCCAGCGGCGTTATCAGTACACGGTCTCTCCCTCCACTTGAGATCGCCTGCGGATACCGTTACGCACCGCCGAGAGGTAGGGCAAAGATCGTCGTCGTTGCCCCAGTTGCGAAAGTCACCTTCTTCTTCTCCCGTTATCCATTTGTATCCTTTCAAACCAGAGGCGGATACGGGACAGCTACCATCAAAGTGTAGCCCGATCCAAAACTCTCCCACGAGGCTACCCAGTAACGTTGAGATTGAGCTGTTTGTTGCAGTCGATCGTACTGTCAATAAATGTCCTCGAGACTGTTCACAAACTTCTTTTGCGGCAGAAAAATCTGCCATGTCCTCATGAACACTGAAGCACTGCTTATCCACACAGAAACCAATGTTCGATTCCACTTCCAAGAGGAACGCCAAAGTCAGGATAATTTGCAGACACACGGCCATCGTCGAAAAGCTCAAAAACTTCTTACACATTTTAGATGGGAATGTACGCTTAGAGTTTTATGGCGTGTCACGACCTGAATATCAAAGTAGAGTGGATAAATGCTGTCCGGTGATCCTCGCTGCAGCCTTTTATAAACCATTCCATGGTTCTGAGTGTAGAGGAAGGAAGTTTGGACAGAGGCAGTTGCTTTCTCGTCTTCCAATAACTTTCTCCTCCCAACGAGTCAGCGTCAGGGAACAGTCAGGGATACTCTTGACACGTAAAGAGTGACCTACGCTTTAACCCCAACCCCACCCACCTTTCACGTTTAAATTAAAGTGTTTTCTATATTTGGCTACAGACTTACCATGCGCAGTCCAATATTAAGTCTAGATGGACCTATAGACTTTTCAGCAAACGTTTTAAATAATGGCATGACGTTTGCTTTGAGGCTAAATGAATGGACGGTAATACAATGTTTATGTCCGATTTAAAATCCGACCAAATTTGTCACACTTATCGGTCAGGAAAGTTTTATAATTACTTTTTTTAAATGACTAAACTTTAAATATACAGAAACCACTGTCATTTAGAATCTGAACCATGGTGTCGAATGTGTCAGCTTGTTCTTCCAATATCAAAGTGGTTTCATAACTTTAAAGGAGTTGGGTGAATCATTCTGAAAATATTTAAGGCATGTTTTGGCCACGACAGATCCATAATCAACTATGCATTTCCATTTTAATTCTAAATTTGCATATGGGAAAAGACTGAGTTACTTGAACTGTAATTTTATTATTTTCCTGAGATCCAATGGAACAGGGAAAATGATCTTCGTTTTATACATACAAGCTGGTACAATACATTTGTGTCTTAAAATAACATTGATTCATTTAGTATTCTGGTGAATCAGGGAGAACAAATATTGGCAACTGATTACATCCAATTACGGGCATACGGGATATAGCCTATTCATGAATGATGAATCAATTTTTTACATCAGTGTTTTCATCAGTCCTGATCTACAGTAAGTCTCAGCATTCTGTATCAGATTGGGTGCGGGAGGAAGAAAGGTGCCTTGAACATCCTGCCGTCTGTCTCTTCTGTGTGTCTGTGTAAAGGTGACTTACATTTCCTCCTCTTTCACACCCCTATACTGGCTACCATGGAACCATGCCTTTCTTTTTCCAGGGTAATGCCTATTAACAGAGATTCATGAACATCAGATGAGATGTATTTATGGAAAGAGTTTCATTGCAGGTATCCTTTCCTGTGAATCACCCTAAAGGCATTTAAAGGCGACATTTTAAAGGTCACTGGAAAACAAACAGGGGGGGGGAGACGTGGAAGAATGGAAGAAAGACATGAGGAAATGCCGTCTCTTTTTTCCAACGTCAATGTGTTTTTGCAGTTACTCAGAAAACCCTCATTCTGGTGCTCACAAGTGGTGCCACCAACAGTGGTGCCACCAACACTTGTGACTGTGACTGACTGATAAAACAGATACAGATTGGCATCATATGATGAACACCTCAAAGCAAATCAGATAGGTGTTTTGCTGGAAGTGGAGGAGGACAAGGCAGGAAGTGCACTGGCGTAGCCTCCCTGTACCATGCTGTCCCAGAGGCCTTTGAGGGACAGCCAGGAGAGGGGCGTACGCATATCAGGGCAGCGGACCTTTCCTCTCTGGAAATGACCTCGCTGGGCTGGTCCATATAATCAGAGGAACTGTATTATTTTCCTAACGTTGCGTCACAACTACTCACCTGCAACGTATTAAAAGAATATTTTAGGGGTCTATAAATGGAGTTACTTTTTTTGTCAAAAAACAACTTCATAGTTTACCCCTTTTGATATCACTGGATCCATGTATGTCACCGTGGTCGCAAGAACTCATTCCAATACATTTTCTTTATTATTCAAATGTGTACATACCTTCTTTTTCACGTGAACCAATGCGAAACACCTACTGGTTCACTGGAAAAACTTTTTCGTTACAAGTAAAGAAGTCCAAACACTGAGAAAACAAACACTGAATGTTTTAGTTAGGATCTTGTCTTGGCCAGCCTGAAAGCCCCCACATTTAAAGCCCGCCAAAAACTGCACTAGACATACAACAACACAGTACAGAGCCATTATTCACAATGTTTTTCTTACCCCTACCACACCTTCCTGTTGTCCCTTCAGAAACAAAAAAAATTATGTTCACAGGGTTGGTAGTCCCAGATAAATATCAGGGTGTATAAATCATGTGCTCGCAGAAGGGAGGGAGGCCGGAGCCTCAATACGACAGAGCGGAAAGCCTCTTGCAGCTCGGGGCTTGATCAACTCGTTCCAAAACAACAACAAAAAAGAGCTGCAGCTGAATATTCACTTTCAAAACAGTTCCTCCTAAACAGCTTTTGCAGTAAGGTAGATGAGGACACACAATGATAACTGTGTACCCTCAGATTTGAACTCATGACATGGATATCTCCAAGCAACCACATGAACTAAAGTCAAGTGAAAGTCTACCGAAAGTCTTGCCTGCTTTATGCAATTTGGAACTGGGAATGTTTGCACCTTTGAAACAAGTATACAACTGTGTTAGTATACAACTGTATTGGTATACAACTGTGTTAGCATTATTTTGTTGCGATTTTATTTTGCTCTGGTCCCTTCAGCATACTTAGCCGTCAATGTGTTGAAATATATTTAAGTAACTAAAAAGGTTCTACAGGAATTACATGGAAAATATTAAGGAGAAGACTGTCAAAGCAAAGGTCTTTTATGAGGATGTACAAGCTGTAACTCAAGAAACCACATAGACAAGTCGAGAAAGCTGACAGACTGCCTGCTTACCAATTGATATACATACATATATTCCCAAATGTCCTTCTTCTTAAATTCATCAGCTCCCATGTCTCTGAGGTGAGGAAGGTGGCCCAGTTTGTGTAGAGAGCTCGATCTCCGTGCCACATCTAATTTTCTGGAATGTGGATGATTGAATTCTGGGAGCGTTCTGAATAAAAGCAGATTACTGCTGGTCTGTGTCTCTTGGCAGAGGGGTCTGGCTGATTACGAGAGATGGGGCTTTAAAGGAATGCTGTGTCCACCCAGGCTTCACGTGGAGGGGGCTTTCTCGGACAGAATATAAAAGGGAGACAGGATTTTGCCAGCTGTGTTTTTTTACAGTCTGTTGGTGATTTGGCGGCAAGAGAAAGTCCCAATTTGTGTAAATATTTTGATACCGCTCGGTTTCAGGCCATTGTTTAACAGACGCACAGCGGAGTCCGAGAAACATTAAATTCAAACAAGGCTCGCACAAGAACAGGGGAGGGGGAAAGGGATTGTTTATGAACAGATATGCTTTCTGGAGATCTTAAGGGATTTAACGACAGTCACTCTGCTGGGTTAGAATAAGCAGAGGAAATCCAAGGCACACAGAGAGAGGTCCCCAGAATGGCGTCGTATAATGTGGTTATAGTATTGTAATTGCTTGCTCATGCATTCCATTTAGGAGTGACTGACCACCAAACAAGATGGCAGCAGATAACACCATGAGAGCCTTAACCTACTTTCCACGTCAACAAAGAAATTCTAACAAAGATGTTGAGTGAGGAAGAGCAAAATCCAAGCAAGGAGACATTTTTAAGATCCTACTCCATGGCCTCGTCTTCGCAATATGTGTTCGAGTTTACACCTGACAGCACCAAGCTGACTAATCTTAGAGAAGTCTAGGCCTTAATGACTTGCTCCACCCTACATTTCTGAGGTATTGAATTGGGCCATGCAAAATGCACAATCTTATTGTTTGGTCTTGGTGACACACACACACACACACACACACACACACACACACACACACACACACACACACACACACACACACACACACACACACACACACACACACACACACACCCTAAAGAGCAAGCCAGTTTGGTATGCCGCCAGGAATATTATGACCTCACAATGAACTCCCTAATGGCCCAAACACAAACTCTTCAACAACAGTGAAATATGATGGAATATGAATCTCTCTCTCTCTCTCTCACTCTTTCTTTCTCTCTCTCATTCTCTCTCTCTCTCACTCATTCTCTCTCTCTCTCTCTCTCTTTCTCTCTCATCCTCTGTTCCCTGACCCTACATGGCATGGATTTCTGACTGAATATTCCCATTTTTCACATCCGCTTACACACTATAACTGGGCCTACTAACTAAACATCCCAAACCATGACGCCATGTACCAAAAGACAGACCCATTTCCCCAAACTATAAACACTATTCCCTGCTTTCACACATGAGTCAGATTTGTTAAACTTTTTGTGCAAAACTCTACACACAAATCCCTTTCACTGGCTGCACCATGTGCTCATTTAGTAAGCACTGGCATTTAATATCGTGAACTCAAGTCTTCACAGCCCAAACCCAACTAACACACAAATACCGCAGGTGAAAACGCCAAGAGTCCAAATGTGGGAGAACGCCAGGGGGGAGGAGAAACCAGAACCTTGAATGGCTGTTAGTGTGTGCGTGCGTGCGTGCGTGCGTGCGTGCGTGCGTGCGTGCGTGCGTGCGTGCGTGCGTGCGTGCGTGCGTGCGTGCGTGCGTGCGTGCGTGCGTGCGTGCGTGCGGCTGTCAGTTGAGTAATTGGTTATTGGGAAGTTGTTGTATAAAAAAATTGTTATCAGGAAATAAGAGTTTGGACGAAATGGCTCTGCTGTTTTGCGCAACAGTCAGTGCAGTGGAAGTACAGAGCATGTCCAGTCATTGGTTATTTGGAAGGGGATGCACAAAATATAGGAAATATGACAACTGTGGATACACAGGGATCTCTGCCCTCTCTCTGGTTTTCTTTTTTACGACACCTTACACACATTTTCTGAAACTTGGTCTCGTTTTTCAAAACTCCACAGATCTCCAGCGAAATTAAACACTCAATAATCCCTTTTCAAAATCTAACTTTTGTGTCAAATGGTAAACACAACTATTCATATGATTATGTAATATGGCATTACAGCAGACTGAAATACATCTGATCAACACATAAATGCGGGGCCACTTAGGCAGACATGCAGCACAGTGCATTTCAAAGTGTTAAGTAAGAATCATCACAACCAATGTCCTCCTGACCACAACTGGTATGTCTTGCATTTCGAGGTGGAGTGCCTTAAAAATGCACACAAGTGCTCAGGGGATGATCATTGTGTCTTAGAAAGTCAACTTTGTGTGTAATGTCTTGCAAAAAATGTTTTATGAAATTGAAAACCGAGTCAAAGGCTGAGAACTAGCTAATGGGTTTGCAGATTTGAAGCGGGATTTTTCTGTTGAGATGAATGAGAGGCTCCAGAAATGTTGTGTGAGAAGTTTAAAAAGCTGTAAGGAGTGTTAACACTTCCTGGTAAGATGAAGGAGACAGAAAGCTAGTGTGCACTTGTAAGATGAAGGAGACAGAAAGCTAGTGTGCACTGGTAAGATGAAGGAGACAGAAAGCTAGTTTGTGTGTGTGTGTATGCATGTGTGTGTGTGTGTGTATGCATGTGTGTGTGTGTGTGTATGCATGTGTGTGTATGCATGTGTGTGTATGTGTGTGTGTGTGTGTATGCATGTGTGTGTGTGTGTGTGTGTGTGTGTGTGTGTGTGTGTGTGTGTGTGAGTGTGTGTGTGTGTGTGTGTGTTTCTGTGTGTATGCAGTGTGTGTGTGTGTGTGTTGGAAGTCCTCGGTTGCATGCATCAAAAAGGCATACCAGAGCCGTATAGTAAACATACAGAAGCTAAATAAGCCGTGTGTGTGAGTGTGTGTGTGTACTTGTAGGTGTGTGTGTGTGTATGTGTGTTTGTGTGTGTGTGTGTGTGTGTGTATGTGTGTGAGTGTGTGTGTATGCGTGTGAGTGTGTGTGTGTGAGTGTGTGTGTATGTGAGTGAGTGTGTGTGCACTTGATTGGGAAGTTGTTGTATAGAAAATTGTGTGTGTGTGTGTGTGTACTTGTAGGTGTGCTTGTGTGTGTGTGTGTGTGTATTGTAAGATACATTCAGTTTAGGTATGAATTTATTAACATTTTATTTCTATTAACAATGTATGCCCATTTAACCAGTAAAGGCAGTTGGAAAACAGGTTTCAGACAGAGGGGCCTAAGATAACATTCAAAGCACATGCTTTCAAGTTTAGGATGACCAGTGACATAAATTCCAAGGTCATAGGGCAGCCTGGGCAGGAGACAGATGAGATAGGGAAACTATCTGTAGGAAGGGAGTGGAGACTCACAGAAACTTAATTGTCAGGCCAGAAATTACGACTGAAACATGCAAGTCACAGAGAGGGCGTATACGTGTGGGTCCCAGAAAGTACCATCAGTGAAGACTGGACTTATAAACCAATTGTGATCACATGTAAAATTCAGAACGCCTTCTCCAGCCGTGGGTGACAGCGCTATTGTGAACTCTGCATCTCCGGCTGAATCTTGTCCAATCCTAAAACCAGTAAACTCAACTGTATCAAACCAATTGCTACGTGTGGCGGTCCGTTACTCTGATTTCTCTGTAAACCAACACGCAGTTTAATTTAAACTTAACAACATGCACACACGTCTTCTCCTTCTTAGGCCACTGAACTCACATCCGTAGGTCACAGCTACGCAGGCAAAACATGTCAAAATAAATCACTGGAAAACACATGACTAACTAAGTAGCTCCATAGACTACACTCAAGTCGTGCAGCTTTTTAGTATAAAGGTGGTTTCCCCTTCAGTTGGCTCTCCCCCATCTTAACAAACAAGCTGGTTCTTTTCTCAATGTTTCTGTTTCTTATGCTGAACTCAGCGCCATTCCAGCGTTGGAGCATTGTGACATGTCAGGCTGCACAGTGAATCCACATGTGTGTCTGTGTCTGTGTCTGTGTCTGTGTCTGTGTCTGTGTCTGTGTCTGTGTCTGTGTCTGTGTCTGTGTCTGTGTCTGTGTCTGTGTCTGTGTCTGTGTCTGCGTCTGTGTGTGTCTGTGTCTGTGTCTGTGTGTGTGTGTGTTTGTGTGTGTGTATGTGTATGGATGTCAGGCTCCACAGTGAATCCACATGTGTGTTGGCTGGAGATCTAGCCCTCCGCCTGGGAATAAACTTCACACCCATTCTGTCTAGACTCATTTTATGATTTGATATTTTGTACTTTTATTGCTTGGAGCACTGCACATAGTTGACACCATTCATAATGCTCATTCCACAGCAGAGAAGCATGTGTTTTTGTTGTGTTTGCACTAAGCAGAAATCTGATTATTTTAATCATGATGTGATTACAATTGAAATACATCCCATCATGGCGTCCTGTTCTACTGTATTAGTGCGTCATCCCATCATGGCGTCCTGTTCTACTGTATTAGTGGGTCAAAGTTTCCATTTTTTTCAGCGGAGTTTTCCCTCAAAGGGATGCGCATGAGTCATCATTTTGGAGCTTTTACTGTTTGACTCACACTCCCGGATCATAGAGTATACTTTTACTAGTATACTTTTCTCCTTTCTATCTTCTCTGTGGTCATTCATCCATCGAGGCTATCTAGCCAGTGATGCTGGCTATTTGTTTTGTTAGCACAGCTGTCACATTGGGGATTCCATGGCAACACTGACATCGCAGTGACCAGTGCCTTGGAACCTCCTGGCGATTTGTAAGTGTTGTCGTCATCAGTGACTTGCTGCTCTCTGTCCCGACACAGCGTCACAGTGTCTGCTCACCGCAAAGGGATATGAGTGTACTACCAGTGACATCACAAACAACCTCAGGAGCACCGAGAGCTGTGACTGAAGAGATGCACCACCCCATCTGCAAACAACCTCCCCCCTATGATGATGGGGACTGGAAAGGATGATGTATAAAACAAGAGTACAATCTGCCAGTTAAAAGAAAAGGCCGTGAAACAGCACTCACAATGGGATTCCAGTTCACAACGGGACATTCTCCAGCAGACAGAGGGACTGTGTTTTCATAGCTGATGCTCTGTCTTCTTTTGCTTGAGGAATGTGACAAATGTGATGAAGAAATGAATCTTTCAGAGCTGGTGCAGGAACCCCCCCTCAGCCCAGGACAGGACATTTCAGCAAATGCAACACACAAGGCACATTGCAAGACTGTGTTCCAAAGAACATTGTACGCACTTGATTCCAGTTCAGTATTCAATAACTTCCTCGATTCACCTTTGACGTTTTTGTGGGCTTCGATAACAGTGCACATTGGCACAAGGCACATTGCAAGACTGTGTTCCAAATAACATTGCACGCACTTGATTCTAGCTCAGTATTGCATAAGAGACTTCACTGGTAAGAACATTCAAGTTGATGTGATGTGGATATTCACAGTAACTGGTAACTGCTTCGATAACAGGCTGTGTTTGTCAGTAGTGACACATACAGTGAAACAAGAACATGTCCTAACGATATTCAATCCTCTACGCAACACATTTAATTTCATTATTGCAACACCCAAACTGGATTATGTTGATATTTATAGTAACTATAGTAACAGCTGGGACTTGACAGCGACAGATTCACGTGTGGTTGTCAATAGCAACACGTACTGACAGACAGACAAGACCATGTCCCAGCAATATTGGATCCTATAAGCAATGAATTCTGTTTTATTACCCAGAGTGAATCATTTGGATGTTTATAGTAACTAAGCACTGAATCCTGCCAGGAGTCCAATGAGGTCATTCTCACCTTCATCATGTTTGTTCTTTAGGAGATGCCATCCACCTCAAAGTCTGTTTGTGACAGACTGATGACAAGGTTGCCCACACTGACATGGGAAGGCGCAACAATTACCAGCAGCCATATCCCTGATATTATGTTTGCATTTTATGACAAAAAGGCCTATTTTTTTTTTAAACACTCATTTACAATATAAACATGTCATATTTGATGAATATCTTAATGAGAAAGGACTTAGTACTTAACTCGCACTTACAGTAGTTACATGCTTGCACTTTTTTATTTCTTATGTAAAGTAGTATTTATTGTTACACTAGGTCTCTATTGCTCGTAGCTTGATTGTTCTCTCCTTTGTACGTCACTTTGGATAAAAGTGTCTGCTAAAGCTAAATGACTAAGTGTAAAGGTACAAATGTAAGGTTTTTTTAGTACTTTCAGAATCAGAATCAGGTTTTATTGGCCAAGTAAGTTTGCACAAACAAGGAATTTGACTTGGTAAGGTGGCTCTCAATGTGCTTACACAAAATAAAATATACATTACAACACAATACAAAACAAACAGTGCAACAGTACTTCAAGCATTTTCTGTCCATTTCAGTCCCTCATGAAAGTGATCTTGTCATGACCCCGCACCAAGGAGAGACTGTTACAGTTTTTAAAATGATTATTGTTGCCTAAATGTAGTTGACACCATGAATTAACTCTTAGTATCCCTAATTTAATGTAAATTCATGGGCTCAGGGATAATTTATATATAATTGGCTATCGCATCAAAAAAGGTTACAGAAGTTTCCAATGTGTGGTTTTCATAAAGAGCAGGGCTAGTGCAAGATTTCAGAGGAAATTTGCCTTTCATCATGTTCCTGATGAATAGTACTTAGGTGATAGTTTGACCTGAAATTAAAACTGTATTCAGTCAAATCGAAATATTATTGTCCTCAAGGGGGGAATTAGGCTTGCAGCCAATGTTAGACCAGAGCAATATCCACAGGTGACAATGTCACCATCTAGGCAGTATTCCCCAAAATGTCCTTAGGGTGCTATTGATAAGCCATTTAGAATTTCCTTTGTACATAGATATAGAGTTTGTAATAAGCAACAGTATAATTTACTAAGGACCTTTTATGGTAAAGTAGAACCAGTGCTTGTTTTACCTCTTCTTAACTGTTTTACCATTTTCTTCATCTAATAGACAACATGTGTTCTTGAACTTTTCTTTATCTTTTTACTGTTTTCCTTTATTCTATTTTGCAGCTTGCAATCTCATTTACCCTTTGGTTCTGTCTAAAGTTTATTTACTTTAGTTGCGCGTTACTGCTCTCACCAGCAATGTATCCTTAACATTATTTTTGGTATTTTATCTTTGTCTTTGTTTATTATGATGTCAAGATATTTTATCAGTACTTCTTCTGGTTCATTTATTTAGCTATTTTATTTTATTTAGCTGAATTTTGTCAACAGCATTGCTGTTCATTCCCATCCATCTCTAAGCTCATGACCCTCCTATCTTTTTTTTTTTTTACACTAAAGGCTCGCTGCCCAGTGGTTGTCAGTCCTTGAACTGTTGAACCATACTATGCTTGAAACAGTGACAACTGATTTTCAGCTCTCTTAAGACAGCATATTGTTAGGTAAGGGGACCTGTCATCCCAAGCATTTTCCCCAAACAGGATGTGTCATTGTGCTGCTGCAACCCAGCAGGGCTGGATTTCATATACTGCTAATTGCTAATACATTGTCAGCTGTCCCTAGATGTACATCCGAACACTTTGCGGAGCCAAGGTATTGTTGGTGTTGGCATGGATACATTAAATGCCAGAAGAAAAACAGAGGAAAACAACTGCATTCAGGAATTCATTTTCACTTCATAGGCAACTAATACAATGAGGACCATGTGTGAACTCTTGGCTGGATGCTGGCGCTTCAACAGAACAATGATCTTTGTTTTCATGGTTTCCTATACTAGTTAGCACCATGCTTCAGTTGTGGCACAAAAGTCACAGAGTGCATATGCATATTCATACTCGTGCACATTCCTAAATTAAACAATTTTGGTGGTAGAGAGAGCATGTATATTGCAAATAACAAACAGCAGAAGAAATAAATAAAACAGTAATCGCAATGAAAATCCTGCCTCCCGGTAGCCCAAGTTCTTGACGCTAGAGATGAACCATCGGTGACCAGACAAAATATTTAAGAGCGCAATATCAAAACAAATATAACGTATCTCCGCTACCATGTCACCTGCTGGGCCCCGTTCGTCGTAAGGGTTGAAGCTAAGTTAATCAATTGTCCTTTTAGCCCGTTAACATTAGCGAGCTGATTGAGAACAGGAAATATTGGGTCGTCAACGGCTGATCCGTATCCAAATCATGTGGTTAATTTCAACCAGGCTAAACTTATCAGGGCAATTGCGCGTGCACGTCCTACTTCAAAAGGCAGGAAAGGTCGATCACCAAAACAATGATTTTCTAACGGTTTAATGGTTCTAAAGCAGGAGATGAACATGAACGCTTATGAAGAATACAAGACCATAATCATGGCAAAATTCAACACCGCCACCGCTGTGAGAGCAATACAAGAAGCGGTGTGTGAGGATGTCTATGGGGTGATATCTATGTATGAATGAGCAATGGAAAGTGTGACCTGGTACAGAGGATACTGCTGCCGGTTAGTAACTGCAAGTTTGCTCCAAACTTGGTGTAGTTTTACATTTCCTTGTAAGTCACTTAAAAGCGTCTGTTAAATGACTAAATGTAAATGTATTAATAACAAATGCAATAAATTGAAGCAGTGAAAATAAATTGTGTGTATTTCTCTCTATTCTTATCATGAGTCCACCTTAATCATTTTCTACAATAATGATATGCTATGGTGTACTAATAACACTGTCATATAATTATGAGTGCTTTGTTCTCCGCATCGCCGACACTACAAAAATGTACCACTCGCAAAAAAGCGCAAGACAGTCAATGTTCGACTGTGCTGTTTGCAATAAATGACTCGAGAAGGTCTTGTAAATGAATTATTCCTTGTCGGCTGAATCGGTAGCGCTCATACAAGAACTCATCACGATGGATGGATCTTGGCGATCGCAAAGAACTCTCTCCCTACGCTAATCTAACTATCTAATATCAGTCCTTAGTCAATGGGATCCCTCCTTTTTCCGGGGGTGTGGCAAGCTTATCCAGCTACACTTAAGTTAGCCTGCGCTGGAGCAGGTTAGTGCTAATTGATATGTTACTGTGGTGATTTATCGAAAGTTGCTTCCACGAACTAAAAAGAGGGGCGTTTTTTATCTTAGCCTGAAAATTAGCTTGCTAAACCGCTTAGCGACCTACGACGAATACCCCCCAGGTGCAACAGGTAGAGGAGGTGAGAGGCGCACTCAGTGTTACCTGGGCCGGTATTTATAAATAATGACGATCACAGATATGCAGACGCCATGTTTTAGAAAATATTGGCATGGTTTTATCGCCACAGAGCTTCTCCGTGTTTCAGCACTCAGGAGCACAGGATGCCTCAGAGGAACAGATGGAAATCACATTGATATCAACGGAAAAGACACTTCTGGGAATAATTGCAGGCTCCATTTAGTGACTGGTTCTGTTTTGAAATAGGTAATGTTGGAACTGGCTGTGGGAGAATTAAAAATAAAATCTATAAAATTATAAAAAAAATCCCATAAATGATTCCCTGATTTCTTGTTACATTCCCATCCCTTTGCCAGACAGTTTAAGTTAAAACAGATGGATTAGGAGCTGCAATCTTTGGAGCTTTGGTTAATTGTTCTATTAAAAGTCAACAGCAATGGGTGGCTAATGACAATATGTGCATTTTAACACTGGCTTCAAAGAGGTGATTATAGTCGTGTTTACACTGCAATCACTTCATATGGCCCCGTGTAGAATGTAAGAACACCTCGTAAAAGAAAGTTCATCAGTTCACGCACTACCAGTTCCTAAGAGCTTCAGCAGAGTTGGTGTGCGATGGATTGCGTCCAGCGTTTGCCGACTGCAAGGACACCACTGAAGACACGCAGTTGAAGGATGCTTGTTGTTGTTGCTGGAGCCCTGCAGCAAGGACATGATGACAAGAGTGAAGCTAGAGGAGGAAAACATCCCTCAGCAGGAGTTTCTGCCAGGGGTTGCTGCCATTTTCATGTGGAACGTTTCACCCTCCAAGCCATGTACCCCATCTAAACACTTCCTTTGTGTGACCGGGGGGAAAGGTGCAACTAACTCGTAAATTTCACAAAAATATAATTTTTTCCCATCATTTCATTTCAGGGAGGAAATTCCATGTTATTTTTGCCAAAGTCAGGGTTAACCACAATCTATCAGAATAATTTAGGTGGACTCGACAGTAATGATCTTTCTACTTTGGATATACATTATATCATCTTGGTGTCAAATGTTATCTGCTCAATTAGACCATTTACAGAAGCCACAAGCTTCAGAGGAAGCTGAGGAGATATCTGCAAATGGATGTGGCCATCCATTATTTATGATCTGTTACTGATAATGAAGGTTTGGCTTAATTAAATCTGTTCAGCAGTCAAATTGAAAACAACATGACCTTTTACCCAAAAGCCTATCATGGTGACAGGAGGAGATGTTCAAGAGAACTGAGCGCCTAACATAAGTTCAAAGGTCAAGGACAACAGACCTTCTATATCCTGTATTCTCGTACAGACATACACTCCTGGCAGCTTGTTCGCTTCCATTCTGTTGGGAGACTCCACTCTCTTCCATTTGCTGGAAAGAGCTGGCATGTCCTCCACAAAGCCAGCTGCTTCCTCAAGGAATGCTCCATCATCTGCTCCTGTTGATTATGTGAGACACATCTGGCGTCAGCAGCTGTCTAGAATCTATCCTGTTGGGCGGAAAAAAAAGACAAGTGAAGACAAACACAATAACGTCTTTGATTGTGCAGCGTGTAAGTGAAGACAAACACAATAAAGCACATGTGTATGTTGAAGACAGTACCACCTATAAGAGCAGCCTATTGTGATCACCCAAAATCCCAACATTTTACTTTTGACATGGGTGATATTTTATTACATGCTTGTGTAGATATAAAAGTAATTTCCAAGTCTTAAACCATGGTTTCTGATGGCAGCATTTCATGCACATTTTACAACGCCACATTAAAACACTGCAACCAAGAAGCTTGCACAGAATAGCACTTTTATAATCACTGGTAATTCAACAGATTTGGCAGCAATCAGATGAAATGGCTGGCGATAGACTTTGGCAAACCTATATCTCCTCTACCTCCCGTCTCAGTGAAATGAGTGGGTGTGCACCCACGTGCAAAATCTATACGCACATGAACTCCCTGTGTCAGCACATGTATATATCACTTTATGGAATGCAACTCCCACAGATGTATTTTAAGATCTTCTCTATTTGCACGCCCATACATTCCAACGTCTGGAAAATGCATATACTGCTGGGTTTTTTCATTGCAACGAAAGTTAATCACATTACTTAGTTATTTGTTTGTTGTTTGTTTTTATTTTTCCATTCCTCATTGGGACTGCGGTTGGGGCCCAAAGATACATGTTGGGGTGTCAGTGTAGCTAGTGAACCTGCGGTCGTTCATCTGCAGACGTGACAGTTTAGGGTACTCCAGGGCCATGCTGTCTGCTTCTCGCCTTAGTAATAGATGCAGCAGACAAGCTCCTCTTCTAATTGGCCGAATCCCTCATTGAGCGATAATGCGAGAGGAATGTGAGAGATAAACATTGGGATGGTGGTGAACATAAATTACAAGTGCAAGTTGTTGAAAAGATGAATGATGTTTCATGCTGATCTAAATAACACAGACAATCTGTTAACATATTTCTTGTCTCTATCCTCTGCGTCTTATAACACTTATGTGTGATAATACCAATCCATTTACAGATTCCTCATCTGATTCCTTAAAGAAACAGCCTGTGCCACTCCATGGGAAGCTTCTCTCTGTGAGTAAAGGCAGCCAAGCTGAACAGGGTCCAGTGGCAACAGCAGAAAACCACATGCAGCCGGTAACACTGTGTGCCTAAACGTGGTCCAGAACATCCTTGTATCCCTTGTGCCGAATGAATCAAGCTCTCGCCAGCGACAGCCTCCAAGCGGTCTACACAGAGCTCAAGTTTTAAATATGGTGAGAATTATGTATTGGGTTAGAACAAAGTCTTATTTTACAATGGTAGCTGCTGCATAGGCTTAGGACATCTCTTAGTAATTGCTTCTGCCCTAAAAGCACATCCTCCCGGTCTACTGGTTTATTGTTCAGGGTTTTTCCACCAACTGCAAACAGTCAATTATGACCAACGTTGTAACTGTTTCCAGATGTGCAATGGGCTTTGACAAAGAGTCTTCTTCTTCATCACCAGTGTCACAGCCTAAAAGAGTCTTCTTCTGCATCACCAGTCTCTCAGCCTAAGATGACATTGTTGGCCAAGTACTGCCTGAGAGAGTTCACAGACCATTTCCATGAAAGCTGATAAGCTGTTCTAAATGTAACAAAGTGTCACTGCATCTTTGTTATTTCTCTGTCCCTTCTCTTACTCTCTCTTTAAATCATATCAATTGTGTTTTATTTGTGGCTAAAATGTAAATACAACTCAAGGAAGATCATTGAAAAAAAAAAAAGAAGATGCCATAATAATGCATTCACTTGAGACGTGGGGATGTGTGGTGACTAATAATTATTTTGTCCATTTCATTTTGGGGGGGGATTTTACAGAATGTCTTCATGGGTTGTGGGCAGCTTTTCGGTTAATATTTTCCCTCAGGCATTTCTTAGTCTTAGACAGATATCCACACCCAGGCCCTCACTCTGCACAGAAAATACTCCTCCCATTCACGCATTCGTGCTCACCCTCACTCACACACACACACACACACACACGTGTTGTCTTGTTTCTGGGCATGTGTTAGTGTCACAGGGGCATGATCACATAGCTGCGTGCAACACACTCATCTGCATTCAATATAGCTAAGCGGACTAGTCACAGTCCTGACACGTACGTGCAGTGCCTTTTTTTGCGGTGGCCCGTGAGTCTTTTTCTTCATGTTGCTTTCAAAGAGAAGGCTTGACTGTCAGGGTATAGCCTGGGTGTGCTGATTAGAAACAGCTGTCAGGGCTGTCGGTACTGTACCGTCAGCATGAGGTAATCGCTAATTCCAGAGCCTGGTGGGGATGTTGTTGCAAGTAAGACGATCCAAATAACTGTGGATCATATGTCAGGAACATCATGTTTAACTCCCCAACCCCCACACTTAATTGCATAACAATGTTTCGTCATGAAAATAATGTGTTATATATCCATGGATACAAATGTGTTTCCGTAAGTATTCTGTTCCCAACACAATAATGTTAAGATTGAGGTAGCTAGCCCTCCCCAACACAGGGCTTAAATGCGATGTCTCTACAGGCCAAGGGTTATTTCACATCGCTGTAACATACTGTGCAGTCCTTTGAGGCTCTGGGTTATGTGTCGGTCTTTTAAAAAGATCCTTATAACATTACAAACAAACAAAACAACGCAATTAAATCATGAAGCATGTTGCATAGAGGCGAGGTGCGGTCGTCAGATTTTCCAATTCGTCTGCCATGTTTATTGTGTGATTGAATGGTGGCTTTTTAACTTTTTACTGGAAAAGATTTGTAATGGTAGAATTTGTTGAAGTGTTTCGGGCTCTTTTCTCTAACCTGGGTTTCTCACATTACAGGCCTACATTCATTGACTTTCATAGATCTATAAATGCTCTTGAAACAAGGTTTGGTGAAAGGCAGTGGATTTATGAAACAATGTCAAAGTGCTATCTATGCCAGACAACTTACTCAAAACTATCCTGGGTAGAGGACAATTAAAAGTACAAAATGTGTGTGGTAGAGATAGAGAGAGAGAAAGAAAGAAAGGAAAGAAAGAAATAAAGAAATGGGAAGAGACAGGGAAAAGATACAGAAAGAGAGAGAGAGGGAAGATATAGAGAGATTTAGTCTGTATTTTATTTAGACTATTCAAAACAATGGCAGTGTTATTTCTGCTGAGATCTGGTTTTCACAAAAAGATAAGTCTGCGTTAATCAACTCAAGCCAATAGTCTTATTATTATAAAGGGTGTTTTTAGAAAAACATTGTTGAAACGGTGCTTTAAAAGTGTACTTTATTGATGAATTGGTCTCCTGTCTTTTATTGCTGCCAAGTAACCCTGGGCCAGTTCACACACCCATTCTCCCCTCTCACTCTATGGTTGGAACGACATGCAATGCAGTCATATTAGGCAGGTTAATACGAACGCTGACAAATTGATGAACTGCTGATAGCTATTTAATGAACTTGTTTTTTGTTCAAGACAAGTACATTGTTATGAAATTATCTTTTTGAATGCTGATGACCAAAGAGGAAAAATATGTCTGCTCTCGTTCCCCTGGCAATGTTTTCAAACGTGTACATGCAACTTCACTTACATAATCAAATGGGTACTGGGCATGCACACAATGGGCTACACTATCTGAAGCAACAAATTGTTATAGGGAGCAAATTATATAATAAAATAAATGAAACATCTGGAACAAGCATATTTGTTGTGTAAGTGGTGGAGGAGTCTAGAGGGGCGGAAAAAAACTAAAAAAAAAAACTTTTTAGACATAATGAAAGATAACATTTCATTCCATTTCATTTGAAAAGCACATTGGCATACACTCTACATCCTAACGTGACTCCAGGGTCTTCAACACGTAATGGGTCTCTACACTGTGTTGAGATAAGCAGTTCACCTAAAAACAGCTCCCAGAGACCGCTGCCGTGCAGAGGAACAGAGTAATTCTGACTGTGAAACTGTCAACAGATTGTCTTCTCTAAAGCCAGTTTCTTATATGATTTGCTGGATCACATGCTGCAAGTGAAGGCTGGTTAGGGAGGTAGGAGTGACACAAACACATTCTCAAGCTTCAGCTGTGTGTCTGTAAGGAAGCTATCACATTATCCTTGTAGACTGGGGGAAAAGAAGAAATGCTGATTTAAGCTTTTATTAAAATTTCATTGCAACACTTGAAGTCTCCCTGAAGTCTGTTGGCCCACCGCATTTCTGCCGAGCTACACAGTCATGTTTTTTTGCATTGTTTTAGAGATATGGTAATTATTAAAAATATTTGGATAAATTCCTTTCACACTCAGTCAGCCACAAACATACTGCATTCATAGAGGAATTAATCTGGAGGAAAAAAACAAACAATGAATTCTAAAAAACATCCAACCAATCAGCCCAGAGTACTGCTTGTAAAACATCTGACCCAGTCAAGTCAACACATTTATCATTGACCAATACCTTTTCATGTTGACCAAGATTCAACAACTTTGGTTACACAACCACGGTCTATCTCAAGCCTTTACTAGCTAGCTGAACCGATATACAGATGATAATTACCCACCCTACTTTTTGGTACTTACTTTAGCAATTCATAATTTTTATGTATTCTATTTTTTATCTTAAATCTTTATGCACTCTCCCTAGTTTTTATGTTTTGTGTTTTATGTTTATTTGATGTCTATTTTTATGTGGATCACTGTACATGTAATTTCTTTGTGCACGTAATGTCTTTGCTGTTAAGCACTTTGAGCTGCATTGTTTTTTATGAAAGGTGCTATACAAATACAGTTTTTTCCAATCATTTTAGTTCTTGTACCTATACCATGGATACTTTTCCCAAACACTTAACACAGTGGGCTTTACAGACACACACCTCTGCATATTAGTTAACTTTTGGTGCAAAATGCACTACAACAACCACACCACAATCAATTCTGCCGTAACTTTAACACATGTTCCCTCTCAGAAGACAACTAACACTAACAACTTGAAGCATTGCTAATTGCATCTATAAGATGTTGCTGTGTCCTCCAGTTTAGCATAGATTACTGTAGTGTTGCATTAAAAAAAGAGAAAAAAACACACACAGACAAACACTTCTTTGGACTACAGTAATAAAGTTTGTAATATGACAGTAAACAAATAATTCTAAAATGCTGCAATATGTTTCATTACAGCCATATGCTAGAATTGCATGTGTTACTGCACTATATAGGCTTACTACATTACAACAAAAAGGCATGAATATGCTACGTATTTACTGCAGTATTTCCAATCCAGTAAATTACATACATCAACACAAGATACAGTCTACCAAAGTACTGTAATACCACTAGAAGTCTGCTGTAGCCCTACAGTAATGCTGATCCATTCTGTCCTCTGCATTTGGTGTCAAACTTTTACATGTTTGAACTTCGCATTTACGGTAACATTCTCCTCTGCATTGCATCTTGGAAATAGGTCAATCCAAGCCAAGACAGTGTTCATGTCGGTTTGCCTCTCCCAATAGATGAGTGTGGCAAATTTACTGTAATTACTGTAAATTGAAGAATTGCATTCTTCAATCACTGTCTTTCACGGATAGCCTATGCCTTACATAAAGAGCAGTAATGTAATAGTGGAAACAACTTTTCAGGAACAGTTACATCTATGTTTGCCTTCTATAGACTCTATTACTATTAGAGGTAGTGAGAAGTCTGCAAGCCAAAACAAACTAAATAATCTAAATAAACTTTCTGCTAAATTAAGAATAAGTTTTCTTATTCAAGCATATCATTTAATTTGTCTGTCTAAACAAAGCATCTTTCCATCTACATTGATCTAAATTACTGTAAGGTTTTGAACTGAAAGTTAACTGTTCTGAACAGAGTATCTAAACATTGGCAAACAATGCTGTAGTTCCACAGTGTTTTGCTGGCAGTGAACATTGAATGGGACAGGTATCCATGAATTTTGGAAGAAGGTGTCATTGCCAGCATTTGTATCTAAGCATAGGGGCAAGTATCCACAGTTTGGTTCACATGGTCTACTGGTGTGCTCGATGTGTTAAGTGTTTTGGGAATGTTAACATGGTATAGGTACAAGAACTAAAATGATTGGAAAAAACTGTAAAGTGTATTATTATTATTATTATTATTATTATTATTATTAGCAACCAATGCTTTTTGCGGGTGAAGAAGAGCGTGGCAGAGGGTAGGTATTCCCTGTCCGTGTCTGTGGCAGAGGGTAGAAGAGGGTGGCAGAGGGTAGAAGAGTGTGGCAGAGGGTATTCCCTGTCTGTGTCTGCTTGAGCTGGCTGCTGCCTCAGCACAGCAAAGACAGGATTGAGTATGCAAGGCCTTGTGTGATCTACTGAGGATTGAGTATGCAAGGCCTTGTGTGATCTACTGAGGATTGAGTATGCAAGGCCTTGTGTGATCTACTGTAGGATTGAGTATGCAAGGCCTTGTGTGATCTACTGTAGGAATAACAGCTTTTTATCTCTGCAGCATGTACTACCATCATGAATTAAAATATTACTTTATTGTTCAAAATAAGTACATTCAATAGTTTATGAAAAAACTAAACGCTTGTAATTGTGGTAAATGTGTGATAACCCATGAGGGTGACAACTTTGTTTAGGTGTCGAGTTTCAAAACACTTCCAGCTGCCTATCATATTTACAAACAACTATCTTGCTTCAACCCACAGTTACATGTATGTATATATACATCTGTGTTGAAGCAAACTGCGTCACACTTACCACCTGATCTGGATCAGGTATTTCTTTTTTTCCCCAGTAAGAAACATACTGACTGATCAACACTGACTGCTCAACACTGATCAACACTGACTGATCAACACTGACTGATCCACACTGATCAACACTGCTCAACACTGACTGATCAACACTGACTGCTCAACACTGATCAACACTGACTGATCCACACTGATCAACACTGCTCAACACTGACTGATCAACACTGATCAACACTGACTGCTCAACACTGACTGATCAACACTGATCAACACTGATCAACACTGACTGCTCAACACTGATCAACACTGACTGCTCAACACTGATCAACACTGACTGCTCAACACTGATCAACACTGACTGATCCACACTGACTGATCAACACTGATCCACACTGACTGCTCAACACTGATCCATACTGACTGATCAACACTGATCGATACTGACTGTTCAACACTGACTGTTCAACACTGACTGCTCAACACTGACTGATCAACACTGACTGCTCAACACTGACTGATCAACACTGACTGATCAACACTGATCCACACTGATCAACACTGACTGATCAACACTGACTGATCAACACTGATCAACACTGACTGATCAACACTGATCCACACTGACTGCTCAACACTGATCCAAAGGCAACATTCACATTGTTGTGTCAAGACACCCAAATGCCATTTCATCTTCAAATTTACCCTTAGTAAATTGCAACCTTTGCGAAAACTGCAGTGTGTCAAATCTAGTTTGATCCCACTCCATACCCGAACAGATCTCTCTGAAAGGGCTATACATTTCATTTGTCATTTTTATCGACAGTAAAGTTGTTTTCTCATACTTAAGACAGCTTTTTGTCATACACCTTTTTTTTTCTACCACCACAAACTGCAAAATGGCTACAAGAGCACATATGTTTGTCATTAAGGGATATCCGTGATCCAGACCATAAATCAGCGCAGTGGAGGCAGATCCAAAAACCTTTATGTGTGCTGAGCAGCAAGGCATGCACCGCCTGCAGAGGAAACTGTTCAAGACGGCCTGGAACAACCAGCGACTCCATTCAGCTATTTATATGGAAACAGGAACAGTTCATTGTGGCATATTATTACATAGCCTATGTCATGAGTGACTTTGTAAGAGTGGGATTTCCTCCCTCATTGTCAGCAGCAAACACGGGGGAACTATTATGCTGTTATAACATTTATGTCACTAGACAGCAAATCACTGCTCGGAAAGTTACATTGTCTTTATTTGACATTAATCACTAACAGTTGGTGGTAAATTAAGAAGTGTGCGTATGTGTTGTAGTTGTAGCCAAAGTGCATAACACCTAGTAACTTTTGTTCAAGTTCAGATTGTTGTAAGAAAATGTCCTTGTGTCCTGCTCTCGCCACCTAGAGGGTAAAAGGTAGAATTGCTTTTATTTAATCCAAATAGTGCTGTTAGACTCACATCATATCTAGATACTCTTTGTATCAGTGGGGGTATTGCGAGGAATAAGATCGATCAGAACCACACTACAAACAAATAACTGTGTTAATGTGGTCAGGTTGTTAGCAAATGCAGTGACACTGTTCTGATTTTGATCCACTCAACCTTAGCACTCCTTTGGAGCCAGGGCCAGAGATTACAATAGGCCAGAGATTAAAATAGGCCAAAGGGAATGATAAGTGGCCTGCAGAAACTCACTAAATCAATGAGGGGAACAGAAGAATGCTTGTAGGCCTATCAAAAAGATGATAACGTATGAAGGCTTTTTTCTCTGAAGACCTACACAAAATACAAACTGCTTCTATTAGACAACTGTAAAACATGGATAACCAAGTTAGTGTGGAAAAAAATGTGTTAGTTTGTTTCGTTTGAAGATGTAGCATAAACTAAAACTAAAACAAAACAAAGTAAAACTGCAGAGTGCATAACAAAATGTTTTTGTTCTTATATTTTGTTACAATAAAATCTACTCTGGATAATTTCCTAAGTGTCATATGGGCACAGGCACAGTGCGGACAACGCTGTGTCCCATAGACATATATACATACATATGTATATATGTCTATGCTGTGTCCCCCATAGTTGGTGGGGCCACAGCCACTCCCGTGGAAAGCAAGATTGAATTAAATGGGGCCTGGAACAATATCCTTTCAGGCGGAGCAGAATTCCTAGCTTTAACCCTGTATGGGGGTATCGTGCCAAGTCAACCTTTGTTACGAGTTTAAGGTGTTGAGATGAAATTGGATAGTTATTTACTTGTTTCGTACCCTATTCAAAGATGAAGTTACTTCAAAACGATAAAGTTAACCCACCAAGTGATTCTATGGTGCGGAATCGGAAGTCAAAGTTGTGGCATGAAAAAAACGTAGTCGATGGGTTGGGCTGAATCTTCGCTTCCTCGTTCACACACAGACCTCCTCTCGAAAGATTCGCAATATCCCTTCTCAAATTACAAGAGCACAGGTAGGACACTGATTCGTCAACTTTAAGTTTTGTCTTTTCCCGTTGGCTATAGGCTGGAGTACACGTCAGCAGTCAATTTCGAGTCACCCCCTTGCACACGAAATGTCTTTTCCCTCTTCCTGGTTGCAAGTTTTATGACAAATGACACTTTCTGTTAGGTGAGTGAACTTAAAGATTATACAACTAAGAAGTAATACAGGTCTTATACGTTTAAGTTTCATAGTAACAACGCTGGTGCTACCTCACCAAAATGAACTTAAAGTAAATGTCATCTTAAGACATTATACGAAAACCAATGGATCGATTCGCTTAAAACGGATAAACGCGGCTTTTAAATAAGTCATGAACACGGAAGTTTATGTTTGCTCTCCTTAGATCTGTGGTATGCGAGAGAATTTATGAATGTTTATAGCTCAATGTGTCAAAATGAGATTCAGACTTCTCCGAAGAAACGTAATTGCCTTCGTGCTCGTCTCGTTAGCTGTGTTCATTTTGATGTACACAAAGTTTGCTATAGTCTCAGACAAACCTCCTGAGACCCCACCTCAGTTGAACACCCAAACCACAGCCATAAGCAAGTTTCAGTATGGATCAGTCATGGACATGCGCACGTCGGTGTATGACAGTAATTTCAAACAGACTATTCAGAATGATGACAAATTCCCAGGTGACCCCGAAGTGACCATCATTGTGCAAGTCCACAACAGGCCAGCTTACCTCAGAATGTTGGTTCAGTCATTGGAAAATGCTGCAGATGTTCACAAGTTTTTGGTGATCTTCAGTCATGATTATTTTTCCCAGGAAATAGCCGATATAGTGCAGGGGATAACCTTCTGCAAGGTTCTGCAAATTTATTTTCCTTACAGCCGACAGCTCTATCCAGTTGAGTTTCCTGGACAGGACCCAAAAGACTGTCCGAGAGATATGGCAAAGGCTGATGCCATCAAATCAGGATGCCTCAATGCTGAGCACCCAGACTCCTACGGTCATTATCGGGAGGCCTCCATCACACAGACTAAACACCACTGGTGGTGGAAACTGCACTTTGTGTGGGAGCGGGTACACACTCTTCAGGGATTCAGCGGTTACACCATCTTCATAGAGGAGGACAACTACATCCTCCCGGACTTTTATCAGTTCTTCAAGGGCATGTTAGAGCACAAGAAATCTGACTGCCCGGACTGCGATATCCTGGCCCTTGGCAACCACGACGGCCTGGGCCGCTTTCAGGAATTATCAGGCAAGTTGGAGACGGCGAGCTGGCTGTCAACAAAACATAACATCGGCATGGGCATCTCCAGGGAGGTCTACTACAAGCTGATGGGCTGCAACAATGAATACTGCACCTACGACGACTACAACTGGGACTGGACCCTGCAGAACCTCTCTGGAACGTGCATCTCCAAGCCTCTGAAGGTGCTTGTGGCTCGGGGCTCCAGGGTGCTGCACACCGGCGACTGTGGCCTGCACCAGAAGGAGGCCTGTCGCCCTGAACTGGCCCAGACGAAGGTGCAAGAGTCTCTCCTGCAGGCCAAGCCAGCCCTCTTTCCCCAGACTTTCACTGTGATGGACCATGGCCTCGCACAGCACCAGCCGCACATGAAAAATGGGGGGTGGGGGGACATCCGAGATCATGCACTATGTAAAAACTATGCCAAACGCCTGTAAGACAAAAGGGATTCTTTTGTTGGGTCTCCAACACATGTTTGGGGTATTAAGTGCCATTCATATGTTTAGAGTGAGAAGTTGCTGGAAAGAATATTTTATTTGTGTCTTCCAAAGATGCTTAAATGTGAGAGGAGAGAGGTGACGAACACCACAATATTATACATCAGGAATGAAAATGTTATTGTTCTCTCAAAAAGATGATGTGATAAATGTGCTTAAATGTACTACTAAAGTTTTGTTAGCTTACCATCTGTGAGTAGGTTTACTTGCCGGCCATAGAAATGTTTGTTTTGTGATTACGTTTGCTTATGTTTTTTTCTTCTTGCATCAGCTCTCTTTTGTTGACCAAGGCCGCAAAACGTAAGGCCATTATGTATTATCTTGGCTTTAAAAGACAATCCAGCTGCCATAAGATTTGCAATCATCCGTCCTAGGTTGTCATATTTCAGCTTCCATAGAGACTCTTTGAGCTTCCACTTTGCACTCGAATCCACTCACTGTGTCCGACTCAGAAAGTCCTATTGAAGAATGCATTCCTTAGCCTTCCTGAACGTCACGTGTACTGCCTTATTTCTAATAATTGAAACAGACACTTTTGAATCAAGCAAATGTGTGCAAAGAATGAATGTACACCTTGTTTGTTTTTAGGTTTTCTGTTTTGTTTTATTTTGAATAAATTAGGCTAGTCTAATGTAATGTTATCCTGATAGTGCCTGGCTCTCTATCATTTGCATGAGTGTTGCAAATGTGTTGATATTGGAAAATGCTAACTTGGTTGTTTGACATGGTCAATTCAAAGGTCCCTTTTGTGTTTGTCTTTCTTTGTGAAATGTTGGTTTTGCTGAGCTGGATATCTTTGTGTTCCTCCATACTGACCTTTGTTCCACAGGAAGGTGTGTTTCCTCTCAGTTTGGGCCTATGAGGTTATGCCATTGCCCTTAGCACCTACCACTGTGATAACACTACTGTTTAAAGTGCTCTGTGCAGTTACCACACTGTGAGCACATTTATAATACAATATTTGTATCACATAGGGTACATGGGGAACAGTGTATGTTCTCTTGGTCACACACCACCCTGTTGCCTTTAAGAGATGTTCTAACTGGTAGAAATGTGCCAAGGAAATGCTCCCTATTTTGACTGTTATTCCTCTTCCTTTGCCTTCCAGACCAATTCAGTAATGAAAGCCATATTCTGAACTGCCTTTGTATAACTATGCATATCCTGTTTTCGTGTTCATTGGGATCTTTCGTATAATTTTCTTTTAACTGTAATAACCAAAGACGACTTGGTGGTGGAGGGATGACGAGACCTGAAGACATTAAATGTAAATAACTTTTGAAATTATATTTTAAGATATTCTAAAATAGTATGTGACAGTGGTTTCTCAGACTGTCTACATCACTGTAAATAATAAACACGAGATTCCAAGTGCCTCTTCTTTTCCAATTGATCTTCCAAGTTATTTTATTTTCCTAATGGCTTCATGACATGAAGCACAGGGTACTTATAACAATATTTGCTCTAGCCTACGTTATACCGCACTGCAACAGCGAATGAAATAGGCTAAATACGTAGAGTCTTAAAGAATGTCTGTTGAGATTTGATTCAAAATACACAGTGAGTAGGCTATGTGTGATGCATTTAGGCTACATCTCATCATCTTACTACAAAATGGGCTGGAAATTAAATGGTCTTAAGCCTTTTCTTACTCAACACCCAACACTTCCAATAGTGGCTGTGCAAGTCTTTACTTCCGCTGTCATTTTCATGACTGTTCAAAATATCACTTTTTTCTCACTTTTTGCTCTAGATCTAGGTAGGCAGTAGTATGACAATAGGCAATAGCCTCCCTGAAGTAAACCAAAACTGCTTTGAAAACCCCTTTAGTCTGACATATCTGAGGTGTTCAATAATGACAACGTATTGTTGATTAGTTTAATTTGACAAGGCGATTAGAAAGTTTTGTAGTGAGGTATTATGGGAAATGTGCAAACTCCTCATGTTATTGGACCAAAGACTGCTCTGTTTCTCTGGGATTGGACCATTGCCTTGTCCATCGGTTTGATTGTTAGCATTGTAGCTGGAAACTTAATGTTAAAGACAAACTCATATTATTGCAACGTTTTATAGAAGGAGCAAGCTCTAAATGGCAGATTAATAATGGAAAGGACAGCGAATTGTATTTCTACTTCTACAGACGATGAGGACGACGTAGTTGATGATGAAATATGGTGTTTACAACGAATCGGGAAAGAAACAGATTGGCTCCGTTTATTCGAAAATGCAGAGGTAACGTTAGCCTACTAGCTAGCTATCCAGGACACCTATCGTCTATTAGCTATGCTAGTCAACAGTTTGTGTCTTCGTTGGCTAATTGGAAATACAAGTGGTCAGCGACAAGTTAGGACATTTAGTGTGTGATTTAATAAGAATAAGAGTAACGTATACTCCCTAATGTATACAATTCCTCTCCTGGCACAACTTACCATTACTCAAACTAGTTATAGCTGTCTTGGCAACATTTGCAGCTGCACGTTTGCTAGGATAGTCAGGATATGCTACGTTAACGTTAGTCTGTAAAATAACTCTTCTGTTTGTCAATGTTGCTGCTATCAGACAACTAGATTAGGTTATTCCCCGGAGCAAACTGAACCGTTTGACAAACTAGCGACAGCTTAAAAAAAATTGACATATAATTTACTAATATATCGATAGCTAGCTACATCCCTGGACATGTATCATTACTGTGTTTGCAAGTTTAACGTTGACGGCATCTAGCAACCTACCAAGTTAGCTGTTAGCTAACGGTTATTTTATTTGTCTGTCTATTCCTCTCCCTGTCTGTTTTAATTTTAGGTTACAATCGGACGCGGCATGGATGTTACACATCGGTTATTATCCGTGACCTGCCCTCTCATGATATCTAGGAAGCACTGTATTTTCAAACAAACCGCCAGTGGTCAATGGACAGTATCTGACAATATGGCATGTATCTCTCATATGTTATCAATTTGGTTTCTTTTTTAAATAATTTTGCATCTGCTCCCCAGCAACTATGTTTTGTAACAGGCTCCCTCATTCTCTTTATCTCTCACTTGCAGAGTGTGAATGGTGTGTGGGTGAACAAGGAGCGAATACCTGTTGGGGTACCTCATGTTTTGGAGGAGGGGAACACCATTTGGATCGGGGTGCCCTTGAATGAAGCCCCAGTGGAGTATGAATACACGCTGGTTCGCCGACGCCTGCACGAGGTGGAAGGCTCCCTGGCCAAGCCGCTCTGCCCCGGCATGTACTCTTACAAGTTTATCAAGCACAAGATGGCCAAACGGAAACGTCCAGTGGATGAGGCCGAGGTGCGTACCTCGCCCAGCTCCAAATCGAAGTTGCAACGCTGCTGCACTCCAGACCACTCCCCTACCCCGCGCTCCCCTTTAAAGCCCCCATGCCCTGAGAGGACTCCCTGCCCCACTGGGGCTTCTCCGGAGGCTGGGCCCAGCGAGGTTGCCCCCGCTCAGGGCAAGACGCCTACAGGGGGCGGCCTGAATGCTCCAGAGGTGGGCGGCCATGGGCTGGAGAGCGTGCGGCACTACGGCCAGAACATGCAGGCGCTGAAGGAGCAGGTGGAGGACACGCAGAAGCAGGTTGACGTGCTGGAGGGCCAGCTGCAGCAGGACGCCCAGAGGGAGCAGGAGGTGAGCGGCCTGCGGGCCCAGCTGGAGATGCTGCAAGGCCAGCTGCGCAGTCAGCAGAAGCAGGCCCTCAGCCGGATGAAGAGCCTGGAGAAGACCTACTGTGATGAAGAGAGGAGACTGGAGGTGAGACCGCACTGCCTTGACGTGCTTGGTTGTTCTTCACATGTGTTTGTTGTCACAGGACATCACTGCGCATTGAGGCTGTGCGTGGAGGCCAGAGTGGGAGTAAAGTGAATGACGTTGTGGTCATGTGTGTGTATAAACCAACTACCTACAAGGAAGGTTCAAATATTCTCACAGGATGTGGTGTTCCAACTCTGAGCTTGGGACAGATGGCACATAGTCAGTTACACATATGTGTAGAATGTCATAATTGTTTCTGAGTTCAGTCACAAGACCTCGCCTATTTTTTTTAAGGAGGTCAAAGCTGTAAAAAATTATTTGAGAAACAAAAGATGAGATAATCAGTTGTTCTCCAAAAATGGGGATTTAATGTTTCTTTCTCGCTTTGCTTTTTAAAAAAAAAAAAAAAAATGTTGGCAGATGGAGAAAGCTCAACAGAAGGAAGAGGGATTGAGGAAGCAACTGGAGCAGGCTTTACAAGAAGTAAGCGACCTTTAAAATCTGTTCAGTCTGTTCAGCCAAGTTATATTGAACCCAAAGGCACGTTCATCATTCTTTTAACGCCCGTGCTTCCTGCTGCTATTGTCAATACACATGTTAGACGTCACTGTCAGTACATTAATAGAGCTGGTTTAAATTTTTTATACATTTTGTACCGTGTCATCTCAGCACAGACAAGTGATTGCAGAACTGAAAAACTCTTGCCAAGGTTTCGAAGAGATTCTCCAGGCCAAAGACAAAGAGCTAGAGGTACCTTACGATCTGTCAAAATCACGCTGTCTGTCACACAGCTGGTTGCGGTGTCAGCCCGTACAATAGACAATGAAATGAAATGAGGTTTACTGGAGGCGATTGTCGTTTCTGGCAGGAAGAGAAGGAGAAGGCCAAGGCTCAGAAGGAGGAGGTGGTGACGCAGATGACCGAGGTGCTCGAGAGCGAACTGCAGTGCATCATCTGCTCCGAGCTCTTCATTGAGGTGGGAGCTTTGACCTAAGAAACGTTAACAACATAATCATAAGCAGAAACCAGTAAATGCCATGGTTCAGCAAACTGTCATTTAAAACTGTTATTGGGTGGATTCTGCGGACATGGAAGAAAAGACAGTCCAGCAGAATGTGAGATTGTTCCAAATTTTCAGGAAGTGGTTGCATTCCTGGCATGACTGACATTTCACTTTGTGTTTGTCTTGTGATTTTCTCATGATTTAATTGTGAATGTGTCTAGTCTCACAATAATTCATATGGAAGAATGTTTATTTAAGTTAGTGGTCTTTTGAGACATTGCATTTCAGAAGACATTAGTTTTTATGATCACTTACCATATGTGAGAAGTGTAGGTATAATGGCTGATTGACATAAAGTAGATTTAAAAAGAGCATGAACTGCTTCTGGCGTATCTATCCCCACTTTGACCTTCAGTCACCTTCAGAGTTCATTCACTGCTGTCGTCAACAATCTCCTTCACCTCTTCCTTCGCTAGGCGGTGACCCTGAACTGCGCCCACAGTTTCTGCCTGCACTGCATCCGGGCGTGGCGGCAGCGCAAGGACGAGTGTCCCATCTGCCGGCAGGCCATTAGCTCCGAGGCGCGGTCCCTCGTGCTGGACAACTGCATTGACCGCATGGTGGAGCAGCTGAGCGCCGACATGAAGCAGCGACGCCTTGACCTCATCGCCCAGAGGAAAGGTGAGAGGTGCGTGCTGAACCGGGACAAGACACGTCCCTTTTATTTCATACATAAAAAAACAGCAGGAATTGAAGCAAAGTGCTTTCCAGTTTAGGTAAATTAATTGACAATAAAAAAAAATGTACATGTATAAAAGGGATAAGAGGACCAGTCACTTTATATTTATACAGCATGTTGTACAAATAACAGGTTGTTATAGTTGTTATATAGCACATTTAAAAACAACAAGTGTTGAATTCAAGTGCTTTTCATTTAAGGTTTGAATAAGCCCTATTATTATTATTATTATTATTATTATTATTATTATTATCATCATACATTACCCTTTCTACTTTTTTTAGTAGTTTAGTTTAGGTGTGTGGTAACAGGAATTTGTGACAGGAGGAATACCCTACCTTGACAACTGTTTGTTATGAAGTTATCAAGTGACAGTATGGATCTCAAAGGCTAGAGATTGAAAAATGATTAAAACAAGCCGGGTACCACTGTCTGGGAGAGCAGAATTTAAAGACTGTGGAATCAGCAGGTTGTAGGCAGAGAAAGGAAGAGCAGTCACATATCATTCATTACCCCTGCGCGTGTGTCGAGCAGGTCAGACTCCAGCAACTCCTCCTCGGCGGTCAAAGAAACGCGACAGCCACGGCCTCAGCAGCGACGATCCCGACAGCGGCGACGATAGCAGCATCAGCAGCATCAACAGCGGCTCCCTCAACAGCGGCTCCATCTACCCCTTCTTCGGTGCAGAGGACAGCTGGGACAGCAGCTTGTCCTCTTCATCGCCCTCCTCGGGCCTGAGCCAGGACAGTTCCTCCTTCTCCTCAGACGAGGAGGAGGAAGACCACAGGGATTCCTTTTAACCCTTAACTTCCACCACTGTGGACTTGACTTTACCTCATGTTTTTTTTTGTTTTATGTTTTTTTCTGTCTCAACAATTTGTGTCTGTGAGGACAAATGCTAACTGAAGCTGAAGACAAGCCTCATTGGGGAAGAAAATGCACGCATTCACATATCTACCACCAATTTGAAGTCTGTCTGTGTTAGTTTGGCAAAGATTTTATCTGGGTGTATGTGTTCACTTCAAATTTGGTTTTGTGTTGGCCCAATAAAGCTACTTGTTATTTATGCAGCTATGTAGTTGTCCCCTCTGCAATCTTTTGTTATTTTCTAATAGGAGTTATGGCAGGCATGAGTGTGAAATAAGACTTGGCCTCAAAGGTCGCTGTTAGGGGTACTATAAGTTATACGTCCAGTCACTTTGCCTATCTTTATCAGAGGTTCATAGTCGTCAGTGACTACATTAGAAGTGGGTGGTATCTTTATCACACACCACACAATGTCATTGGGAGTTTTAGGTCATTTATTTAGGTCTTGTAATACAACATGAGCAGTGTTTGAAATGTAGAGCACAAACTTCAGTGCGGGGTGAATGGAAGGGTCATGTTAGATAGTCTCATTGTACATTTCTAAGAAATCTTGGACTGGGGTAAATGGACTCCCAAGCTGTCACTTCCTGCCAGAAATATAATAAACATTTCATATGTATGCAGACAAGCGTTTATAATCATCTCCATGGCATCATAAATTATTTCTGCTGTTTGAAGGCACTGAAGGGGGTAACTTGATTATGTGTGTTTGAGTGGTACTGGTGGTCCCTGTGTTCAAAAGGACACTCGCTCATAAACTAACTGGAAACTACCTGAATGTTGGAGCTACTCAAGCCCAATACCTATTCTTTATGTGTGTTACCTAAATCTATGATGCGCTATATATTATGTTAAAAATAATACATTTTTCAAATGAATTCGGGTAAGGGTAGGCTACAAGATGTTACATACTTACTATAAACTGTGCAAATAGCAAATACTATAAAAGTGTGATGTTGGATCTGCTCTCAGCCGTTACACTATGTTCGAGTACAGAGTATGATGTACAGATGATTATTTTTTCAAATCAAGGCTTTTTGAGGCGACTAGTACATTTACAGAACAGACAGACAGTAGGGGGCGCTACAACCAAACAAAACCCCACGCAACAGCGTAACGCTCTCTATACCATTTTCCTTCGGGCCATTCTGTGTGTGTTTTGTTGATGTGTGGTTTAGTACATGTGACGTCTCACATTCTATTTGATTAAGTTCCTTATGAGCTAAACATTTTTTTATGGAATAGATATCTGTTGTGTTATACATTTCTGGAAGAAAAAAGGAGTGATTCTCATTTACAGGAAGAAAGGTGATTCCACACCTGGTTGGGTGTGTTGCATTTACAAAGTGTTGCTAAGCAACATGTATGACTAGTATCTTAAGGTAAAATGATACAGGCACTGTGGTTTTGACCGATCTGCAACTTTCAGTATGCAGACTCCACCCAAAGGTCACTGGGAAAATATCCTGGTCCTGATTCCTGAAATGAAACTCATCTCTGTTTCTTGCAGCTGAAAACCATGAGACACAGATACCATGAAATCATCCCTTCCTGGAATGGATCCTGTAGTCGAAAAAAGGCCTTTATTTATAAATATTTACAGCATGTTCTATTGTCCAGCTTATCTGGGCTAACCTGCCTGCAAGGTCTGATGTGAAATGTGGGCTGTTGAAGGTTTAATTGGGTTATTGATTCCTTTCATCCTCCATCACAGAGCAGTTGGGACATAGAGCCACTGGTTTCATTTTCTGTAATGCTGTCTTCATTGAAGACAGTATGGCCACAACCTGAAGTTGCTCTTGAAATAGTTTTAATTTTACCCCCATTTCTCCCACCTAAGTTTTGCAGAGCTCTATCAAGTCTTGATTGTAAAAATCTCAGCTGGTCCTGACCAGATTGAGCCTTATTTTTTAAAAACAGCTGCAGATCTGATTGCAAGATCCATCGCCTCCATTTTGAATCTCTGACTAACCTGTGGTTTAACCCCCAGCTCCTGGAAGTGATTGTTTGTCCTTCCTTTATTAAAAGATAAAGATCCCTCTGTCCTGGATAATTATCACATAATTTCCTGATTTTGTCCATTACAGTTAAAGTATGTGAATCCCTTGTAAATGAACAGCTAAAGCACCTTTTGTCTGATAATAATTAGAGTTACCTCTTACAAACACCTTGGGATCAGACTTGACCTTTGGTTTTCATATAGATAGCCTCCTAAAAAAAGAAATAGATTAGTCCAGAGTACCCTTTTGTCCGTATTAGACTATGGCAATATAATTTATACGCATGCATCTTCATCTCTTTTGAAAAATACTGGATGTAGTCTATAATGCTGCTTTGCGGTTTGTAACTGGTGCAAGCACCCATACACACCATTGTAAGTCATATGACATGGTTCGATAGACTTCACCGTGTCTAAGGAGAAAAACCCATTTGTTAATTGTTATTGCAAAAGCTTTACTGGACAAATGACCACAGTACATATACAGTATAGTTTGCTGACATATTGTCCCATTACCAGATCACCAGAGAAAACTCTCCTCATGGTCCTAACAGTACAGAGATGGGTGAATCTGCCTTTTACTTTCATGCACTGCAAGCTTGGAATGAACTGCAAGACATATTTAACTTGGAATCCTCTCTACCCTCACTTCACATGTTAAAAACTCAAATACGTTTTTAGAGAACAATGTCATCGCTTTTAACATGTACCTTTGTTTTCCACGATTCGTTTAGATCCTGATCCCTGTGTGTTTTGTGTCTATTTATTATGTTTTGGTATGTTTTGATGGTGTTATCTGTCTCCATTTGCACTTTTGTATAAAACCTTTTTTAAATCTCTTTTTGCTGCCCATCCTGAACAAGCCTCCCTTGCAGAAGATATAATATATCGCAATTGGACTTTCCTGGTTAAACAAAGGATAAATAAAATAAAATGAAAAATAAAATTGTACCATGTTTGCAACCAATTGAATTCATAGATGATTTCGGATTTATTGGTTAAAACCAAGATCTGTTGTTTCATAGGAAAAAACAGTTCCTCTTGGCTTTGGCATTTGAATTTATAAAATCCTTTCCCTTCCCTCTGAGATGTCTCCTATGTTTCTCAGCAGACGCTTGCTTGCCAGGGGCTTGTTATGTTGTTTTTTCGACCTGAGAAGCGAAAGTTCACATTCAAATCCTTTGCAGCCGCACACAAACATGCCATGTCGCGTGTGTGCAATTTTGAGATTTTAGGCCGTTTTCAGCGGGAGCAGCTGCGTATATGTCTGCAAATGATTCACCCCGGCGGGGCTGCATGAAAGGTGCACTTCCCCAACAGCTTCTGGAACTCTCAGTCAGTGCCCCCTGCACGAGGGGGGGGGGGGGGGGAGCTGTGTCATGGCAGTCCATTAGTTGGCAGAGAACAGCATGGGAACCGAATTGAAGCATGTCTGTCAGGTGCGGTTGCACTGGTGTGACAGTGATGAATGGCCTTGGGCCACGGCCGGAGCACAGCCTCTCTCTCTCTTTCCCCAGCATCCGTGATGATGCATCATGAAAAGAACAATGTCAGCTACGGTTTCCACCCCTTTCCCTGTCCCTCTGCCCCCCCCCCCCCCCCCCCCCTCCTTCTGTCTTTATCTCTCTCCTCTTGGTCCACGTGATAAGAGATGTGTCTGAATCAATTTTATCCAGGGTCTGCTTATTATATAATACTGTAACTATAACTATATTATGTCATTAACAAGCCAAGGTTTGTCTAGGGAAAATTACATGTCATAATCAGTAGGACGTCATGGTTCACATTTGTGGTTAGGACCATTTAGCCCCTTTTGTGCTTTCAACAAATTCACACTGAACAAAAACTAAAATGAGCATTCAAGGCTGGTCCATAAAGTATCTATCTATCTAGTCTACAGCCAGGCGGCCAGACTCTCAGACCATGGCAGCTGTGACGATCCAAAACCGCTGTAGTGTGCACACCATTGAGAAAATAAGCTAAACCACTAAGACATTGCACTGACACGCAGACTCAGCCTGGAAGGAAACCACACCACGGTCACACTGATGCCTGTGCTGGCCTCTGGCCCCACTGACGAGCCATGCCAGGGTGGAGAACCCCTTGGGGCGTGCTTTCCGTGCCTCCCCCCTCTCCCTTTTTAATGCCTCCCTTTGCTGGAGCCCGGTGATAAGGCCCCGAAGCTTCGTCGCTTGCTTACAACGGGCGCCTGCTGCTATTGTGCTGAGCGTATCACAGCGGGGGGGATTGTGGCGTTGTGCAGTCTGGTTGAAACTGATTGATACAGCTTTTGTCCAGACTGGCGTTTGCAGCTTTATATATATAACTAGCATGATTCACTGTTAAATGGGCTAAATTTGGATTCAAAACGACTATTTATTATATAGGCTGTATGGATGTTTTTTAAAAGACACTTAGGGGAAGTAGGCCATTTATTTGTTCTCATTACTTTTTTCACCACTACACAGAAATATATTTAGGATTATTTTGGCCAGTATCTGTTAACAGTGATCAGATTAGGCCTACTTACAGTCATTTGTGGCTCTGTTGTTGTTGGTTTCCCAACAGACCAATGCTACTTTAGCAGCTGAAAAGGATCTTTTCCAACTGTATACTTTCTGAACCGGAAAAACATCTACCAAGGGGGCTACATCTTTTTCATACATGGTCCCCTCAGCAGGATGAAGGCACGGTTATCTCTGTAGTGTACGTGAACTGCGCCATTGGCGTCTTCTGCCGCCCCCCTCGCCGTTGTTAAGTGGTTGCAAGTGAAGCCCAGCTGCAGTCCATTCCGTCCCACGTTACATTAATTGGCAGATTTATATATACACGTGCTGGCCTAGTTTTTCACTTCCCCCCCATGCCAGACCCCCCCCCCCCCCCCCCCCCCCCCCCGCTGAGCAATAGAAATGGAGACTTTATACCATGGCATCCTTTTTGAGCACATTGGCATTTCCTTGCTTTTGTAAGCCAGATATGTACTATGCTATTTTTTTCTCATCTCATCACTGTGATAAAATTGATCCATTGGGTGTTAGCTAATCACCCCACACAGTTTTGACCTTACATGTTTTGCACAGAGTAGCGTAATGTACTTAATGCTACAGGCTGAGAGTCCGGTGTTGTAAAATATTAGGGCTACCATATAGGCCTATATTTCACAGGACTGCACAGGGTGCTGTTAGCTTTAGACATGCCTAGCCTCTTTGAGTGAACATTGTGAAATGAGAGTGATAACCTTGTTCCCTGTTTTCCTATTTTTGCCATGAACATTTGCTATTTAAATGTCCCTGTACCGGCATCAATCTAAAGAATGTCTTTTCAATGGTTTTTACAAAATCATTCCTTCTCTTCCTAACCCTTGGACTTACCAGTCCCCAACCTTTTGAGTGAATATAATATCCAAGTCCCTGAGACATTTGGCTATGGCATAATGCTATTGCCATGAGTGCAATTTCTCAGAATATGCCACTGATTTGACAGATAGCCTATAACAGCACAATCAGTTTCTATATTATTATTTCATGGATTTAAAGTTCATGAGCAAGCCAAAAGACAGTTAGTAAGTCTGAAAAAGAGACACGAGTGACTAACTGACAGCATAGGGAGCAATCAGCAGTTGAGAGAATGTGGTTTAACACAGATAACACTGGAAACTGCAGTCTTAACCACCAAGGTCTCCCACCCATAGATATATATAAAGGCCTTTATATATATCTATGCTCCCACCCTTCATTGTATGACCTGCCTCAAGACGTGACGTAAGCAGAGACGCCCGTAACCAGGGAGACTGTCAACTGCTGGAAGTTAAGCCATGGTGGAAGCATTTTAGCTCGTTATGCTAGATAGATTGTTTATTCTCCTTAATAGTAAAATTGAGTTTCGCGAGTAGTGTGGTGTAATGTGAAACCTTACAAGATTAGCTTTCTGTATCAATTTCGTGACACGGGTCTTTCAAGCCATTCTTACTTGATAAAAAGGACAATTATCTGGCTAGTTGTATGTAGTAACTTTTTTGTCAGACCTAGAGCACAGGACCAAGTTAATCAACAAGCAAAGTTATAGTTGCTGGCTAGCTATCATTAAAACGTTTGTTTAGGTTCGTAATTACAGCGGTTAATGTAGGTACATTTGTTTTGTTAACTTCAGCTCTGAGTTTAGCTGTTTTCCTTCACGACCAAGACGTTAATATGGCTGAGACTATTCGTACAGTTCCTCCTGACCCTCCTGTTTTAAAACGCAACCCCGCCGCTGATCCCAGAAAAATGAGGCGGATAATTGCGGAGGACCCTGAGTGGTCTCTCAATGTGGTGCCTCTTTTGACTAACCTGTGCTTGGAACACATAGCCAGTAACTTCGAAGGTAAACCTCTGTAATGCCTTTTCCTTCGTAGGATTTTTATAAACTCACCTTTTACAGCCTACTTTAAAACATTTACCATAAAATTGTATTACAGCAAAACCCATGCTTGATGAACTCCTGCCCAACCATAAGGCTTACGTTCTGGAGAAACTGCCCCCATCCTTGCCATTGGATGTGACAGCCAATCTGATCTGTGATGAGGGCTACTGGAAGAAATGCTGTGTGGAGCGTTGGGGCCTGGGCGATGTTGCGGCCTATGGGAACAGCTGGAAGCGTATGTTCTTCGAGCGACACCTGGAGAACATCATTGAGCTCTTCATCCCCGATGTCACTGATCCCAAGCTAGTTCTGGACATGGTTCCACTATGCAAGGACTACGTGAAGAAGCTGAACATCTCCCAGCTCCTCCCTCCCATCAAGGACCCTCAGAAGGCAGAAGAGGACGACTCCTCGGACTCAGCCAGTAACGGAAGCTTAGATGGACCCTCCTTGGACCACTTTGACTTTGGTATCTTACTGAGCAAACTCATCTACCTAGAAGAGCTTCACTTAGTGTATGGGGTCAAAGGGTGTGGCATGAACTTTGAGTGGAACCTTTTCGAGTTCACTTTTCGAGACTGTGAATCACTAGCAAAAGCACTTAAGTCTTGTAAGACTTTAAGGGTAAGCTTTAGGTTTAAACTCATATTTTTTTCCTTCGACAGAAATAATAATAACACTAGTAATAGCATTCAAGCCTCTTCTTCAAATATGCCATTACAATCTATACTCAGCAGTATAATCTATAAGCATTAAATGCACAGCATACTATAGGTATGATTTGAATTTTGAGAGGATATTTTCACACACTATGCTTTTATGATGCCTTGACCTCAAAACAGCCACACTTCGTCTTACCGTTAATTATCTCTTGTTCATTTCTATATTTAGAAACAACACATATCAAACTGCAAATTGTAGTTGTTCTTTCAGTCATTGTTTCATCATATATGTACAGTTAACGGTGTAAAATTGCCTTTGGTTTCTGGCATCAGGTAGTCATCCAGCCTTCCTTGAAGGAGACATAATGTGCTCTTTTTACAGGTGCTCAGAATCCATCAGAGCAAAGTGGATGATGAGAAGTGTCGCATGCTGATGAACTACCTCCTAGATCACCCGTCTCTGCAAGAGCTCAATCTCTCCCACAACCTCATCGGTGACAGGGGCGCCCGGGCCATCGGCAAGCTCCTGAACAGGAGTCAGCTGCGGTCACTGAACGTCTATGACAACCAGATCCGTGGCCCCGGTGCCCAGGCCTTGGCCCACGCCCTGTCCAAGAACGCCAGCCTGCTTACCCTCAACCTGCGGCTGAACCGCCTGGGCGATGAGGGGGGGCAGGCCCTCGCTCAGGCCTTGGCCAAGAACCAGACCCTGGTCAGCCTCCAACTTGGGGCCAACCTGCTGAGCGAGCCCACAGCCTTGGCTCTCTCGCAGGCTCTGGTGAAGAACAGCACCCTCAAGAGCATCAACTTGTCCTGCAATACGCTTGGACAGGTGAGTGACGCCAAGGAAATTCTCCAATAGCACTAAACAGCTGGGTACTTTCAAAACACGTCTGAATATCGCCATTCAGGCAGGACTTCTAACCTTGGGGACATGTTGGCAGAAAGAGAGGCGATAAGAAAAGCCATAAAGCGGTTGGCAAACAGGTTACATGATCATGTGAGTCATGACATAGGTTTCAGTCCAAGCCCTCCTATGTTAGAACATCTTCTCAGCACATTACACATTCATCAGATTCACACATGACTGACTTCTAGAAAACTGTCTCATGTGAGGATTAGGTCATGTGCAGCTCTTTTGTACGTGAGGTGGCTGTGCTATCTCTGAAACATCCAGGCAAAGCGTTACATTCTGTTGGTCAAATTGTAGCATACAGTAAATATTAGTTTTTGCTGCTGTGCTTTGCATCCAGCAGAAAGTTTGTGCTCTCTGGTAAGCGCTCAGCTTTCTCGAGAAGAACACTTTCCCACGCTAACTTCCACCTTGAATTATTCATCAAGCAGGCCGATGATGGAGGTGCAGTTTAATGGACAACAAAGGTTTTCCTTTGGGAGGAAGGGTTCTGCTCAGTACAGTATGTTGCTTTGAAACTCACCCTACACTCTCACCAAACTGGCATCAGACAGCAGAATTGCTCAGTCCTTATGGAAAACAAGCTAAAATTGGGATCAGACCCCGATTTACCAGCGTGGCAAAACATGATATGCAAAGTAACCTGTCCTTGCTGGCTATATACAGCAGTATCATCATTCCAAAGCAGGCTGGCGCAAAACATTGGGTGGACAGGAGGTCATTACATCTAGAGTAACAGCACAAGGAGTGATTTCTCGAAACTGTATCTTTTTTCATCATTAGCTTATGTTCAATATTGGGTAGCGTACAAATTAGTTCCTGTTTTAGTGAAGAGGTTATAAAAAAAGGTCAGCAAATAAGTGGTTCAGTGAAAAAAGATACCCTGCATGATGTTGTATTTTTTGCCTTTGCATTTAGGATGGCGGCAGAGTTCTGGAGGAAGGCATGTCCCATAACGGCACCCTGGTGGACTGCGATGTTCGTGTCACGAACATCGACCAAGAGAGCGAGGTCTGCATCAGCCAGATCCTGCGCACCAACCAGAGCAAGACCCGCAGGAAACACGAATGAACCTCAGAGCGCCTGTCTAATATTTGCAGTTATTCATTAAAAAAAAAAACACAAGCTTTCACCTGGGTCTTCTTTAGCAGTCCTAATAGCCATATTGTTCTTGTGTGTGTGTGGGGGGGGGGGGGGGGTGGGTCTTAAGTGGTGTGTGTGGCTTAAGTGAGCTGTCAGATCCTCTATTGAATAGGTCCTGAGGGAGAGATTCGTTAACGTCTGATAAATTAGCCCTTCTGCGAAAAAGGTCAGTGACTGTGAAGAGGCAGGCAAGCTGACCAGAGGTCTGGGTCTGCTGGGTGGGCTGGGGGTGAATGTCGTGCTAATGGGATTAGGACCTCAAGGCATGATGGAGGACTGGGCTTTGAACTGTAAAAAGGCATCTCCAGGCAGAGCTAGAGCATCGGTGCAGTGCATTACCTCAAAACCACACAGTCGATACTCAAAACCGACTGGGTTGGGTTGAGTCAAGAGTTACTGGAAACCAGACCAGCCTTTGAAGGTGTGGTCTGCCCTTTTTTTGTTGTGAAATATAATACAATGCTCCAAGAACTACAATGGTGGAAAGTCTGAAGGCATGTTACACAATATTGGCATCTTACACAATATAAAATAAGGTTTTTACAACGTTCTTCCCAATAAACTATGAGGATAAAACACATAAACAGAGAGCAACATTTATTGTAAACTTCATTCTCCCGTAAAGACACAGACTTCTTTATTAGGTTTTCCATATGTGACTTGAATTTGATTTTAAGATTTGGTTTAAGAAGTTGTTTTACCGGTATATATGTAACAGACGGCAAAGGCAACATTGTGTTGAAAGTGTTGACATACATACTGTACATACAGACTTGTCATTTTTATTCCAACACATTTATTATTGAGCAATCCATGAACACCTACCAGTGAAAGAGTTAATCTAGTAAAAAATGTCTCTATTGTTTCACCTGATTGTTGGTGATGCTGCCAGGAATGGCTACATTTGAGCAACTTCAGATTAAGGAAGTACAAAAACATGGCTCCAAAAAAAGGAAATAATGGCGTGTCCACACCCCCATTTTTTTTAAGCTAATTGATGTTGACACAATGAAATCCTGAATGGTTCACATGCCATTACAATTGACTTTGAAATTATTACATAGTGTCCGTGTGTATTAAAAAAAGAGCATGTCTTCATTCACGCTGCACCGGTTCTGTCATGCCCAGAGAAACAGACATCAAGCTAAGAACATCACAGAATCATAATGTTGATGGTAAAATAAAAAAGTGCATTTTTTATCAGCTGAATATTTTGACCCTAAACAGCATCAGATGTTTTAGGCTTCATGACCTGTTTCAATATACAGCATACAAACACGCACAGCTACTGTCAGTTGTCAAATTTTTTCTCCTTTTTTCAAGGAGATCATTAGGCTGTATTAAATGGTTTATTCATTGTATATACACACACACATGTGGTCTATTCTCCAATCACAAGTTCTCATAATTTAGCTTTTTACCAAACTAAAACACTTTTATTTAAAAAAAAAAAAATGATGTGCTGTTTAAACGTGGCACATTCAACTAAACACGAGAGACCACACAGATATTCCTCACACCTCAGTTCTATGTACAGTATCAAAACTCACCTATCCTTTAATGCCTCAAAATGGTATACAACACCTGATAAAAAAGAGAATTCTCCCAAGAATGCAAGGTGTGAAACAGAAGAAAATGACATCTTGTCACGTGATAAAGGGTTTGATGTTAACAGTCAAAAATAGATTAATCTCACCTCACCTCAACTCTGTTCTGTTTTTTTTTCCTGGTCTTGTAAAACAAACACAAACACATTCACCTCACGCCTGAACAGCTACCTCAGAAGAAACCACAGAGAATAGAATTGTAAACGTGGCATATCAACTGTTCCAAATAAAAATGCGATGAAATAAACAAGGACTAGGCTGGGTAGGACCGTGAAGCGAACCATTGGTCTGCCTGGGATCTGGAGGTTTGATATAACTGGTGAAGAAATTTGTGTGCTCTATTAATAATAATTCTATAGAATACCTCTGAGAGTGGTAATTAAGAATTAAGACATTGGAAAAAATCCTCCTGATGAAGGACTCATTACGATAGACAATTCCCCCTTTGTAAAACACCAAAGCCTTAATAGCTGCAATTTACACATCACAAGGAAACATGCTTAACATGTGCAGAGGACTTCAGGACAACCCACACTCTCAAGACATGAGGCATCTAAGCATAATCCATCCCTCTTCGACCAGATTGGACACATAAGACTCTGATGATACTGACCAGAGAAATGATGAAGGAAGAAAGAGAAAGAGAAAGAGAAAGAAAGAGCGGTACGGCCTGACAGCAAGTGCTTGGAGTGTTGCATAGCTGCAAATCCATGGGGGAGGTACGTGATAACGCAGAAGAGAATATTTCTGCCTCAACACAGGCAGACATCTTGACTGCTATATTCTCTGAGTGTGTTGTTTTTTGGTAGCTTGAAAATGCCGTTTTTGTTTGTTAAAATATAAAGGTACTACGGATAAGAAAATAAATGGTTAGGTAAGGTAAGAGGTATAGTGAGTGGGGAATCCCATACGTCACATATTTGTAATATATAGCAGACCAGTTATATACTACTACGTTGTTGACCTTCATATCCCGTAGGGCATGGTCACCCTATCATTCAAAAATCTTTATACCCTCAGCTCAACCTGCATCCTTGTGATATGGAGTCTATCAAGGGAGTGAGGTCATAAAAATGGAGGGTAGTGCTGATGGAAGGCAAAAGCAGTCAGCTTCTCGGAACTGAAGGTCACGCTCAAACAGATAGCACAGATATAAAGATATATATATCGAGAGCGTACTGCCACACACACACACACACACACACACACCTGTGTTTTAAAAGAGCTTAGACACAGGAGGCTGTGAGCCTACTGGTCAGCTGATTTCAGGCCAGTTGCTGGATTAATATGTGCTGTCTGTCGCGCTGTAGTTCTGTGAAGTCTTTGGGCCAAAGATGACTTCCTGTGCGCTTACATCCAATGGAGCATTTATAGGAAGTCCCCAGGTCATGGCCTGTTTCCTCTATATATGCACATACAGTACTCATTCACGACAGCCTATAGGCCGCTGATGATTGGGTCCTGTGGTTAGAGAAGTGAAGGTGGTCGGGGAAAACCCAGAGAAGAATAACCCTACATTTCTATGCAGACAAATACCTGTCACAAATGCATTAGCTATAAGGTGAGGCTTCACTGTATTGTCGAATCCAAATGAGGACAGACTATGGCGCTGTCATTATTTGTCAGTGTTCTGATATTGAAATGGGTTCTTTGCTATCATCACTGCTATTGTGCACATTTAAACCAATCTGTTTAAAAAATACATTAAACTGAACTGCGGCAGCCTTGACACAGCATTCTCTCTCTTTTCTCTCTCTCTCTATCTCTCCCTCTTTTTCTCTGATCCCTCTCTCTATATCTAAAATGAGCATCTAGGCCTCCAAAATGAACTTGAAGCCTGCAGCCCTAAAGATGAACGTGAACTATTTTTGACCGAGGACTCTCTCTTTCTCTGTCTTCCACTTTCATCAGGATACCTCTCCTTCCTCGCTCTACCCCCTCTCTTCCTCGCTCTACCCCCTCTCTTTCCTCGTCAGATGTCCGCACGGCAGCAGGGTGTCAGGTTTGTTATCTGGCTCTTTTGTCGTCTGTGTTTGCCTGCCTGGATGAGGTCTTGGCTGTAATAACGAACGCCTCTCTATAATTCCGGGCAGAGAGGGATTCTGTAAAAGGGACTTTTATGTTTTATGACTTTTATGTCTCATTTTCCTGGAATTATAATTTTACACTTGTCTTATGGTGATCCTTGGTTAATTGTGGCACAACAGCAGTATTTTTTTCCCCTCCAAACTGGATCTGTCTACTCATGACGCGATATCAATGTCTAATTTTCCTGCAATGTTGATTTTACATTCATTTTATGGTGGGCAATGATTCATTGTGGCACATCACATTTTTACAACTGGAACTGAACCTAAGATAACTGCTCCCTGACACCAGCACATGTCGCCCTTGACTGTCCACAGAAACTGCTCTGGCAGCTAGTTAGCCCTCCATTTTCGCTTGTCTTTTCAGGTCTGTGAGGAGAGCTGAATTATTTTCATTAGAACATGAGCATCCCCACCCCGCTTGTGTTTTTGTGTGAAGCAGATGGCGTGCGACATCTCTAAACACACTCTTCATTCATTTATAACCCGGCCCATGGATCAGTACTTGTAACATACGTACATCTCTAAACACGCTCTTCATCTCTAAACACACTCTTCATCTCTAAACACACTCTTCATTCATTGATTACTTGGTCTGTGGATCAGTACTCTTTAACATACGTACATCTCTAAACACGCTCTTCATCTCTAAACACACTCTTCATCTCTAAACACACTCTTCATTCATTGATTACTTGGTCTGTGGATCAGTACTTGTAACACACCTTGTCTCAATAAAAAATAAAAAAATAAATCCTAGCTGACCTCAGTCACAGAGCGGTAAGGATGAGAGCATTTTGAGGCTACATGACTCATGAGCATCAGGCACTTAAAAGATTCTCTAAAAAGAGGTAGTTCTATGAAACCAAAATGACACATAAGAGTATGTCTTACAGAGAGAGAGAAAGAAGTGGAAAGTATATTGTGCACTGTTTGCAGATTTACAGCATTACGTGTGAGTATGTGAAAATACCATATGTTATCATCATTATTATCATTACTATGCGTCACTTTCTGGAAGTTGCTGCAATACACAGAATTCTACCTATAAACTGCGGACGTATCATTTAGCCTGTTTCAAATCATTGGGCACACCGGCCTCCTTTCTATTGGATAATTGATCGTTGACACAATTATGTCTAATGATGAGGACAAATGTCATAACATTATGTTATTCTGTTTTTAACAACCTTAAATCCATAGTTAAATGACACTTTTAAAATAATTCATATAATAATAACAATAATATTAATAATAATATTAACTTAATTGACCTCTTACATGCACCTAACTGAGACCTAACAAAATGTACAACAGCCTACAGTATATGATACTCTCCCACTTTAGAGAAAAACGAACAAAATGCCACAAACACAGCTTCCATCTGGTTTAACTTGCAGTTCCTGGGACTGAATGCCATTCATGTAATATTCATCTGTGTGAAATGTCATGTTTATTCATTCCTGTATCTAAAAAAGTCTACGTGACCCACATCTAACAGTGCTTCTGTAACATAAGAATGACTGATGCTGTGTGGTGAATTTTCGGTCAGTACCTTAAGTCCTTTCATTATATGTTTTATAAGAAACATATATCACAGTTCCTAATCAGGTCCAGTAAGCACTGCCTATTTTTTTTATGTTGCATTTCATGAAATTCCACAGTATATGGCTGGAATGACTTAAATCCCTGTCTTGACAAATCCACATTGAGAGAATGTAGAAAAACACACATTTCAAATTGAGTGAGTGAAAACCAAAACATTGGTTTTGAAAGAGGAATGTGCTTCGCTCCTTTTGTGAATGTTCACTTCTGTATTATCTGACAAATGACAGCTTCTAAAAGCTGAAGCTGATAAGCTGCTCCTTCCAATCAAATACGTAGGCTGAATATATCGTAATACTTGGAAGTTCACCATCATTCATTTCATCCCTTGACATGTAACTGGACAGAACCTCTAGATGGAGAGAGTGACTGCAGGAAACCTCAACCAGGAAGTAATCCCCAGAGCAGCGTACCTGTGTAGAGCAAGTGAACATTCCTCTGTTAGACGCATCCTCTTCCTCATTCCTTCTTCCTCTTCTACATTCTTCCAAACACCTCCTCCATTGTTCACCCTCCCTCAGCATGTCTGCATGTTATGAGGAGCGATACGGTACAATGGGGGAGGGTGGCGTCATAAGGACGTCTCCACGCAGGAGCCGTTGCGGTGCAGAGAGCGGTGGTCGTGGTTGAGGCAGCCCTCGTTGCGGTGGACAATGAGCACGGGGAAATAGAGGGCGTCCTGGTAAGGCGGTGGGGCCGGCGTCTGCTGCTGGGTGTCATCGGCGGGGGCGGTGGTGGCGGTGGCGGTGGCGGCGGAAGAGGGCGTCGGGCCGGCCAGGCACCGCGTGCTCTCGGTGGGGCAGCCGGGCTCGGTGAGGCTGCCGCCGCTGTGACTCCTCCAGAGGCAGCTGCGGCGCGAGCCGTACAGGCGTCCCAGCGAGAAGCGGCTGGCGCTGAAGGGCAGCCGCGGGCTGCCGCCGGCGCAGATGCTGAGCGCGCTCCGCGAGAAGATGGACGAGCTGCTGATGGCGCGGTGGCAGCGCTCGCAGTTCTGCCGGTAGCCGCCGAAGCCCCCGACCCCCACGGCGCCCGCCACACCGCACGAAGAGTAGGTGTTGTTGCCACCGCTGCCCAGCGCCAGGTCCATGAGCACGGCCTCGGAGTAGCTGGGCACCAGCTGCTGGTTGGAGCGGATGTGCCACTCCAGCTCCGTGCTGTCGATGGTGTTGACGCGCGGGATGCGGCGGCAGAAGGGCCGCTCCTCGCACGGCGTGACGGGCACGTAGTCGAAGCCGAACAGCTTCTCGACGTGGTAGTGCACGCACGCCGTGTGATACTCCGTGAGCACACGCAACGGCCACGAAAACGTGAGGGCCGCCGCCGCCCAGAAGACGCCGTGCGACGCGTACCAGGGCAGCCGCTCCGGGTCAGAGAAGGCGATCACGTACTCCTTGAAGTCGACATTCTTCAGGTGCATGCCCTCGCGAGCCTCCATGTAGTCGTCCAGCCCTTCGTTCTCCGTGAAGAAGCGCGCGCGCTGCGTCAGGTACGAGTTCTCCGACTCCACGTTGGCGAAGCTGAAGCACTTGGTGAAGCGCAGCCGTGTGACGGGGAACCCTTCCAGGCCCATCAGCTGCTTGGAGATGTCCTTCACCCCGCAGTTCCCGTAGTCAAACTCCGCCTCGGCCACGTGCGTGTTGACCCGCTCGTGGTACACCTGCGTGGTGGTGTACGCGTCGCCGTTGCGGTAGCGCGTCACCTGCCGCGTGCGTCGCACGTAGTGGTAGCTGATGGCCTTCCACCAGATGCAGGGTGTCGCCTGCTGCATGCGCTGGATGCGCTCCGACACGCTGTCCACGTCCACCTTGAGCTGCAGCTCGTTGCGGCTGTAGCAGTGCCAGCACTCCACCAGGTGGACCACGTAGAGCATGACCAGGAAGGCCAGCGGGATGTAGATGTAGCCGTTGGAGCAGGGGCTGTCGTGGTACATCATGGACTTGCCCTTGTAGGCGCTGTCGAAGGAGAGCCGCGTCACCTTGGTCACCTGGCACCAGGCCATGGCGCCTACGCAGCCGTACATGAGCAGCGACAGCACCAGGCATTTCCAGTGCGACTCTCGGCACAGCGACTTGCTCAGGGACTGTCTCACGGGTCGCTGCTGCGTAACGGAGAGAGAGAGACAAATGAACCTAAGATTACACAAATGAAATTAAAATCAAATTAAACAGTGCATCCTCGTATGTGTTAATAGACACTGTGCTCACACAAGTTCAGTTACAGTACAGGCTTTGCGAGACATGGTCCCATTATCAATGACTAACCATGTCGGGTTTCTATTTAGGTGGGATAGCATGTCTGGTGGAAATCTCAACCGGGTACTGCCAGTCAGGTACATGTGTCCTGCGGTGGAGCACTGTGTTTGACAGACTGTTGCTGCACAATGGAGAGAGGCAAATTAAACTGTCAGTGTATGCTTATCTGTGTTAATAGACTCTATACTCACATGATTAACGATATGGGGTTGTGCTTCGCCTGATACAGCATGTCTGTTGTGCATTGGTAGGATACCTCAGTAGTGTCCTACAGTGAGCCCTTTGCATTGGTAGGCTACCTCAGTAGTGTCCTACAGTGAGCCCTTTGCATTGGTAGGCTACCTCAGTAGTGTCCTATGGTGGAGCCCTACGCTCCAGCATCAGAGTAGCTCTAAAGGTCTAAACACGGTCAGGGATTGGACAACTGAATCCACAGGCAGTAGTGAGATTTAAGGGCTGGCTCTAATCTGGTGAAGAGTGCTGGCAAAGGGTGTCACCAGAAGCTCCTGGCTACACCTACACCTGCAGTAGGCAGCCAGTTTGCTGATAACTTTGCTGCCAGTATCAGGTAGTAATCAATTTCACGGTGATGTCAATGCTCATGTCCTGCTAAGGTGACACAATAGCTTCAGTATACTGGCGGTGTATTAGTAAAGCATACGTACAAAGTATACTTGAGACTATGAGTAGACTACTGCCTGAAAACAGGGAAGGGCCAGAAATGGATGAGCTGGCCTTAACATCGTGCTGCCTGACCACAGCCAGTTGGTCATCCAACCATATGGTCAAAAACAACGACAGGAAGCAGCATATCCTCCTTCAGAGCCTGAAACATTTGCAAACTGCTGCATTTGCAAACAATGACCCCGACCCTGGCATTCACAGCGGTACAACTCTTGAGCGTATAACTGTTATTATTGGCAGACCACTGAATCAGCGAAGTACCGACACTGCTGAACTCAGAGAGACAACCTGGCAGCAGCTTTTTTTTTTTCTCGGGGGCAGCAAGGCCACATCAGCCGCACCATGCCAATCTAGTGGTGCTCTCACACTTAACAATCTCTTTCCTTGATGGCTGCTCTCTACTCAAAGAAATGACTGATGATCAACTACTATGCACCTGCAGCTCTAATAATGGCCACTGTATGAGAGTCCAAAGTGCATTTCTTCCAGCTCCATCACTGAGTCGATTGGAGGCGTTGCCCTCTTTTTATCAAAGGTGTTCTTTCATTGTCATCTAGAGAACAGAACAGAATGGGGATACACTATATGCTATATACTAAATACTACATATACTATATACACTACAGTACATATACTATATACACTATACACTACATATACTATATAGACTATTCACTATATATACTATATACACGCTATATACTATATAATGTATACTATATGCAGGATGGCTATGTCCTCTTTTTGCCTCACTCAGATCAGCTTGTCCATTGATAGAATGTGCAATACCACTGGAAGGAAGTATTATTGAGTTTCTCTAATGCGTCACTGAAATGCCTTAATGTTCACTTAGAGAGGCACGCCTTCCATTTAACACGGAGGCAAATCTCACTGAGCAGGACGTTTGGTTTCCACTGTCATGCGATCCGCCAAACGCACGGCTCAATTCCTCTAGGTTGCACTCCGACAGTCTTTACAGCGAGGGATATATGAAATGAGAAGAGCTGGTTCTTAAGTGCTCCGGTATGCCTTATGCATGACTACAGCACAGAATGCTCACATCTTCGCTCGACAAAATCAAACATCCGACACAACCCTTCGTTTTCCTCGCTAACACACTTTGAGGGTGTTTCATGAAGGATCATCTCCGAAGGGCTGTCTCATATTGGGCAAGTAGGGAATGTTTCCTGAATTCTAGAACGGAAAACTACAGTGTGCAGCTTGAGCCGGGCCAAAGCTCCTGTAAGTCATGCACAACATTCAACCACAGCCTCTTTGAGCCCATGCCTTGATAACTACCAGCAGATCACATCAATGGCCTGCTACACCACGGGGGACCACGGTCACAGGCAGTCTCTGGAGAGAAGGAAAGGACGACGTTTCAGCCCTTAGGCTTTCTTCAAGATCAACTGTCAGTTTTCCAGTTGTAAGGATGGGAGGAGCATTACTGCAACATCCCTCAGGAGCATATGAATGGCCCTTAAGTCCAATTAGGGGGAAATCTGCTTTTAATTTGAAGTTGCTGAGGAGGATGCTTGGCAGAGTTTGTGTTTCATTGGTATTTAAGTGTTGTTGCGGTTGAGTTACAGAGTTAGTTTGTCCCAACATTTGTGCTGTTAGGATGTGAGTGAGCACGAGAGTGTATGACGGGGGCCTGTGTGCTTTTAACATGGCAGCAGGCAGTAAATAATAGATGTGGCTTTGCCATAATTACCCTCCCCACCTTGTCACATGCTCCTCCCTGAAGCCCACCCTGCCATAACTCCCAAAGGAGAAGAGAGGAAAAAAGAGGGGGAGGAGAGACAGTTTGGGAGCGAGGGAGAGAGAGAGAGAGCAAATGAGAAAGAGAGAGGGAGAGGGGGGAGAGAGAGAGACCTTTCCCGCTAAATCAATACATTTTAGATGACTCTCTGTTGCCTATTATGTTACGTGTTCGTTTTAGATGTTTAATTTCCCAGCTGACAAAACTACAATACTTTACGAGTAAACAGACTATTTACATACACAGAATGTATTAATTTAGAATGTATCGGTTTGGTTTATATGAACAAATAGCGTACTCAATATTTATGTACACTCCATTGTATTGAATGTTATAGCCTCTCTGTTATGTACTTTCTCTTTAAAGTATAGCGCACATAATTAGCTGCACTATTCTATACGCGCACTTTCACATTGCAACTGTGTGTAATATGACACACCTGATTATTTTCAGGACAAAAATTATTTGAACGTTTTAATGCCACATCCAAAAACACGAGGGGATTAGTTGGATGGAACTGAAGAGTGGACTCATCCCACTTCCTATGAGCACCATCAGGTTCAACAACAAGCATGTGGTCGAAGTACTGTGGGTTTACTCAAGCAATGGCTGACCACAATGAGATAATGCTATTGTTTTTCACTTTTATGTTTCCTGCCACTGGGCTCCCTTAAGATGGCACATTAGTGAAGTCAAATCTCCCTTCGGTAACAGAACTCTCCGCTATGAAATGCACAAGTGTCATGTTGAGAGCTTTAGTGGATATCAGTGGCTGAGCTATATTTCATGTGGCTTAGAACGTTGAAGGCGTATTATATTCTAAGATTAAGAGAAGCTCTTTGCATATGGGAAGTGTAAGGACATGCAGGGTTACTGCCTTACCTTCACATTGTTAGGCAGATAGGCAAACACACATAATTAACGTTTGCTAAAGCTCGAGTGTTCACTAACTTCATAGCTGGAAGTGAGTGCATGTTCAATAATCTATTTATAGCGTCAGTGGAGCATATTATGTGGCCTCTATCAGACCTACTAAAACAGCAGTGACTCAGGACCTCCCAGCCTTTGAAGGAAAGAAAAAGATGATAAAAATGAATAATCTATACATTTGAAATTTGTAAACAAAGGCAGCTATAGTCTATTGATGGCAAATATGTACAATATTATGCAAGATGCTTTTTCGGGCATAACGTATAATGTTTATTGTGGCGTAACATCTCCAGTAGTTTGGGTGGGTTAGTTTGTTTATCCCCGCTGAGTATGGATACACATTCTGCAAGAACAGACAAAAGTGTGTTCTGCTGAAATATTAGCTGTAGTTTTTTGTAATGCCTCTACATTGTTGTTCAGTTTTTTCAATCCTGAAATCTTGACCCCCCCCCCCCCATTTTGTTCTATACAGCCAGTAATTCCCTATGTATTGCTATAACATAGCAGAGTCGTGATACTCCTCTCCTTGTGAGCCATGCCCCCAATATATTTTCCATTCATCTTCATATTAAAATCGGTCAGCCACTATGACTTACGCAATCCCAGCAGGTCCTGTCAGCATCAGTCTCCTACTGTCCCCCTTCAGCATCCATTCACATTCTACTGAAATACCCTTGTGTCACACTACACTTTATCACTCCAGAATCCAATACTGCATGCCCTTATCAGCATAGAAATGAGATGGTATGCAATGTCTACTCCACACTCACTCTCATGAAGTATGACACACTTCTTTTTCTAAACCATCTTCCTGAGTTATTACACTTATATGATTTTTATTTACAGTAGCTACCCAGAAAACAATTTATATGATTTATTATCTGATGAAGCATGGAAGACAAAGAGAAAATGCAAGACATACCATTTGAATTTGAATTTTGCTGACGGAAAGACAGCCAACACCTAAAGGATTTTAAATAAATGAGCACAGCAATAGGCAAATGAAGCGGTGGGATGAATGCACTGCCTGAGAACATAGGACAACATGCCCTGTCATTGCAATATTTCATGGCTCCGTGAAGAGGTCCTAGTCGGAGACAGAAAGATGTCAATCAATTTGATACCCACCAGAGAGCAGGCATTTAAAGGGGGTGACGGGGGGAGGGGGGTGCATTTCAGTGGCTTGAGGGAAGACAAACAGACGGCACACACACACACACGCTACACACTTGCACAAACACACACGCAAACAAACAAACACATGCAGGGAGGCACTCATACACAAACAAAATGAGCATGAGCTCACACAAAGGGTGGCGGACCCTTAACTGGTAGACACCGATATGAAATAGGCTATCCTATCCATCCATTCTAACCGTTATTCTTTTGATAGACCTGTGACTGGACTAACGTGCCTCGAGATAAAAACAGTGATTAGGTGTCTTCATCAAAATACCACGTTTTACTTACAAATGCACACCTAGAATGTCATGAATGAAGAACGTTTAGAATATGTGTTGTCTGATTATGTGTGTTTTTACCTCCTCACGGGGGCTCTCCGCGTCCTCCTCGGGAACGGTGGTAGTGCTGCTTTCACTCGCTGTCGCAGCCGATGCCGGGGACATGTTGATATTGGTAATAGTAGAGGCGCATGGGTCACCTTAAGACCAAGCTCCAGATCGCAGCGTAAGATAAACTCGCCATGCATCATCCAGGATGGGCAACTGTTGACTCAAAAAGCCTCAAATCGTTCAGCGCAAAGCTTCTAAAATTTCTCCACGCGAAAAACATATCTGACAGAAGCACACATGTGACCGTAGTTCATTCACATTGCCAGCATTATGTGCCTTTTCAAATCCATTATCGCCGCCAAGCTCGTGGGTGAAGAAAAATCCAAACAGCAGAGTAGCAGATGCATTAACACAGATTTTTCTTCACGCCGAAGAAAATGGGCGATATATCAAGATTCCCTGATAGAATAGTACAGCCTGATAGCCTGCAGAACAATGGGCTGGCATGTGCAAATAACGAGACGGCGAGTGGAAAATAAACGAATTAGCACTAGGTGAACGGCGACGTCGTTGGCACGCACTGAGACCACATCCTCTTGGAACAACGGGGACGAAACGGCACTGGGATGTGAAGGAGTTGCGTTGGTTGTATATGTTCGTCTCCTGCGGGAGAGGAACGTGACCTTGTCCATGCGCCCTGGGTTACGCACCTCTCGGTAGATGGAGGAAATGTAATGTTGGCTTGCTCGCATTCCAAGTTATGTGAAATATTGAGATGTGAGTTTAATTTTTCAAACAGGACAATACATAGACAGAGTGCAATACATAGACATTGTAAAATAGTTTGAAACGTGCTTCATGTCAGAACTACCCTCATTCCATTTAAAGTATCTGTCATGTTTTCTTACCAGGTAAAGTATCATTCTTATATCAGGCTAATATCATTTCTTACCAAGTATTTATATTCAGAATGTGGATTGTAAAAGGATTTGTTTACAGTGCACTTTATCACTGTTCACTGTATGACTGATGCCTAAGACCTCATGAAGAGGCCTGGCGCTGCCAGACCCACTCTCTGAGCTCCAAACCTGTGGTGATCCTGGTTCATTAGGCGCCACAGGCACACACACACAAACACACACACACACACACACACACACACACACACGCACACACACCCGCACACACACACACACACACAACCACACACAGGCGCGCGCGCGCGCACGCACACGTGCACACACACACACACACACACACACACACACACACACGACATTGTGAGAGACCCCCTCTGAACAAAAGCTGTACCCCAAAACAAGTGACCATGCTGGGGCACTGAGAAGACTTCAACTCCATTCAGTGCACATCACCAAGAGACCTCAGCAATCCAACATCAAACCGCTCCCTCTACACTGGATTTACCACTGTGCACCAAACATTAGATCATACAAACACTATTATCCCCTATATCCAGAAAGTGGCGAAAATGTCATAGAGCCTACTGCGTGTGTGTAATTGGATTCATGGGCACTCTCCCCTCGTGTGCCTTTACTATGGCTTACTAATCACAACAGAGTCAGAAGGAAGTAACTTTATGAAGCAAGGTGGTGTGAATCTTGTCTTTTTGAATGAATGGTTTAATTCTATACTAAACGGATTCCCTCAGTACATAAAGTGATTTACACATATCATATACCATCTCACCACCACTACCACTCGTGGGATTCACCCACCTAGAAGATGCGACGTAGCAACCACTATTCACCACGACATTCTCTACACGTTGACTGGTAGTGAGGTGCACAGACAGGAAACTACCCAACCGACAGTACAGTAGAGACACTTAATGCACCACTCATTGGCGATGAGCCTATTCCAACTGTCTCTGAGAAGCCTGTGAAGAGCCTTGGCCGATGGTATGATGCCTCCCTTAAGGACAAAGAGCAAGTAGATCAGCTCAGGAAGGATGTAGCCAGCGGCCTGGAGAACATCAACAGAACCGCACTACCTGGCAAGTTGAAGCTCTGGTGTATGCAGTTTGGGCTCCTTCCACGCCTCTTATGGCCACTTACCATGTATGAAGTCCCGATCTCAAAGGTGGAAAAGCTGGAGAGGCTGGTCAGCTCATATGCAAGGAAGTGGCTTGGGCTTCCCAGGTGCCTCAGCAGTATAGGGCTCTATGGCAAAGGAGTATTAGAACTGCCCATTTCCAGTCTAGCAGAGGAGTATAAATGCGCCAAAGTTAGACTGGAGATGATGCTATTGGATTTGAGTGATCCATTTGTAGCCCAAGCTGCACCCATCCTGGCTACTGGGAGGAAGTGGACCCCACTGGAAGCAACCAAGCAGGCAAAGGCAGCACTCAAGCACAGGGACATCGTGGGCCGAGTGCAGCACGGGAGGAGTGGTCTTGGAGCCGGAGCCAGTACACCGGCCTGGAACAAGGCTACTCCGTTCCAGAGACGCAAGCTGGTGGTCCAGGAGGTACGTCAGCAAGAGGAGGCAGCAAGGTGTGCAAAAGCTGTTTCACAGGCAAAGCAGGGGCAGTGGATGACTTGGGAGGGAGTGGAGAAGAGGAAGATCTCCTGGCAGGAGCTGTGGGAGATGGAGGCATTTAAGGCTAGCTTCACCATCAGGGCCGCTTATGATGTACTGCCGTCTCCCAAGAATCTTAGCCAGTGGTACGGAGAAGACCCGACATGCTCCCTCTGCCCGACTCCAGCTACACTAAAGCACATCCTGGTGGGCTGCAAGACCGGCCTCACTCAAGGCCGGTACACCTGGCGGCACAACCAGGTGCTACAGTGTCTTGCGGCAGTGATGGAGAGTCGACGGATGAGCGTCAATGCCCTTCCTCCACCATCTCGTAGGCCGGCAACAACATTTGTCCGGGAGGGCGGGGGCCAAGCCACTCTCACCACCACAAGACCAGAAACTGGACAGCTAGGTGGGGCACGGGACTGGAAGATGCTGGCAGACCTAGGCCAGAAGCTCCGATTTCCAGCAGAAATAGCAACATCAAATCTGCGACCAGACCTTGTGCTTTGGTCGGCCTCACTCAAGCAGGTCTATATCGTCGAGCTCACGGTGCCCTGGGAGAGTGCGGTGGAAGAGGCTTACGAGCGCAAGAAGCTAAGGTATGCGGACCTTGCAGCAGACGCACAACAACGAGGCTGGAAAGCTAAGGTCTGCCCAGTTGAAGTAGGCTGCAGAGGATTTGTAGCCACCTCAACATCCAGGCTTCTTCGAGAGATGGGAGTGCGGGGGAAGGCCCACAAGGCAGGCAGTCAAAGACCTTTCCAGGGCTGCTGAAAAGGGAAGTCAGTGGCTGTGGATAAAGAGGAAGGACTCCGCCTGGGCTGTCGGATGAGTGATGGCATCTAGGGAGTGAGCCCGGGACGCCGGATCTCACTGCTGAACCCTCTGGAGGTGTCGTGGGTCAATCAGCGAAACATCGAAGAAGGAGGGCGCCCAGCCTATTCATCACAAGACTAGACACAGGCCATCCCTGTCATACAAAGTCTCTTCCACTGCAAAAACTAGGATTCTTTTTCAGCTGACGTCAAGACAGTAGTTTTGCTCGGGAGAGTCAACCTAGAGCAGGCCGTATTAGTAGTGTAACCATCTGCTGAGCCATCTTTTTCATGTTTTTATTGCCCCCTTCTGGTCAAACATGGAAAACATTGAAGCCGTGCAAGGCAGCAGCATTTTAATCTAAACTGTTATAATGTCCATCTACAATGTTTTGTTTTAGTCAGAATTTAATATAGTTACGTTATGTCTTTTTGTGAGCGGTCAAATGTTCAGCACAGTTTTTTGTGATGTCTTGTAGAAGATGATGAGCATTCTCACAATTTCAAATTGAATTGCCTAATTCTTGAATATCCTGTTCAAATCCAAGCGAAGCTGTAAACTAGTCTAGGTCAACTGATCTGGTGAAGCCAGGGACACTCCAAAGTGCAAAGGAACTGGAATAGGCTTATAATAACATGCCACTCCCTTTGGGGAATCCCCCCAACAAAAACAGCTTCTGCCTTGCGCTCAGAGTAGCTCATTCACATGGCGCTTCCCTCTCCTGTGAGCAGCTCACATGCTCTGAGCTAGGCAGGCTTAAAATAAGTTTTCAATGTTCCAAAATGATTTGACGTCAGACTCTAGCTAATGTGGCAACTTTTAGTAGCCGTATGCGTAGCCTACAACTGCAAGACTTTTCGGGAGTTTGAAAGCATAAGAGTTTCTCTCTTTTTTTGGCCCGAGGTAAACGCGGAGCTATCGGTGTTGGCATGAAACGTAACAATATCTCGTCCCTGTGGTTTCACGACGGAACGGCTATATTTCAGGTGAGATCAACTTCATCTATTTGGAGCGGGCCCACTCCAAAGCGCCGGGTACATCGTCGGGAGCAGGTCAACATCTGACTGCATTATGGCGAGCGGCGACGAGGAGAAGGGGAAAGTTGATTTGTTAGAGGATAACCGAATTGACTCTGGTATCGACTCTTTCAAGTCACTCACTAAAGACGAGCATTATTCCAAGCCTACACAAGAACTGAATCCGGATGATGGAGATGCTAAAGACAAACTCGACAGCGTGACCGAGGAACGCAATGACTCTGCGTACACTTCATCCTCTATCACAGTCGACAACATTACTGTCATTTTAAAGAGTTGCTTGACTCCAGGCTCTGATGACACGGAGAACGCCGAGACCCACAATGATCACAAGGAACAGGAAGTTAATCCTCTAACCACCATTACAGATGATGGAGACACGTATGTATTTGTGTTCTTGCCAAATTCACTGATTATTTTACATGTCTGCAAAAATACTTGTTCAGGGGGATGTACAAGGCTGTTGTTGACAACTGCCTAGTATTCACTCCATTAGTGTTGCAGTCTGCGCATATGCAAGCAGATCGGGTAGCCTTGAAAATCTGGAGGCATTGTGGTCTATTTAATATCCTATATTTAGACCACGAGGTTGATCTAACCACGCCTTTGTATGTCCACTGTAGCCTAATGTAATTGCAATTTAAATTGTGTACGAAACTAAAGCTTTCAAAACTGAACTTAACGAAAGTTTACGAAATTAAAACTAAAGTTTTTTTTTGAAGGCCAGCGATATCATTTCACTTCAACCAACACAGTTAATGACATGTCACCTACAAAGTATAAACCAAGATATTGCAGCTGACGTAAAGCCGACGGCCCCCCAACCAAACTAGCTGGTTTCGAAATATTAAACGAATTTCCTCTTCTGCAGTTAGAGAACAATCTGATAGGCCTACGGCTTTGTGTTTCAAAAGTAAGTTGAGTAGTTCTTAACAAGGAAGGCTCTATGACGTATACCTTTTAATTTAAAAAAAAAAAACAGACCTTAAACGTGAGTGTTTTTTTTAAATTTATTATTATTATTATTTTTTTTTTTTGTCGTGAGTAGGAACTTAAAGCCGTCTGTCTGCTGGTGTCAGTGTCTGTCACAGAAAGCAGAAGTATAGAATAATGGAATTTCCCTCGCTGGGCTGGACACATTCTGATACCCCTCTCTGGCCTCCAGATCTCAAACACACACACACACACGCACGCACGCACACACGCACACACCTGCAGACATAAGAAAGCATGAAGTGCACACTTCTTTTTGCATACATGTTTATGCACGCTTAACTGATTATAAGTAGGCTATATGCTTCAAGATGTCCGTGCCACTTTTCACATTTCCCACCAGACAGGTTTCCTTTGTTTATTTCCGTCTCCTGCTATAGCCTAGATGTACATTCATTCGTGACATAACAGTGGCATGTTTTTTTACGACCCTGTTTTGTGACATTTTGATGTCTGCGTCTCAAGGAAACAGTCTTGTGGTTGTAGAGGCTACATCACATCACCAAAGTGTTTCTGTGACACGAGACTGCTGTCCCTCTTGGAATCTCATTGTCTGTCCTATACATCTTTATGTTATGGAGTAAGCTACACATTATCACACTACATCTACTTGTCCCATAAAATACAACTTAAATAAAGGGTGTGCAAAGAACATGGAAACTTATCTCGTCTGGGCCTCCAGCCCATAAAGGTGACCAACCCCAAGGCTGTGATTCCCACACCTTCAATCATAGTAAATTATGTTTGGGGAGTATAAAGTCATTTCAGTGCCCGAAAGTGTACAAAACGGTGTAATAACGGCCCATGAGCAAATTACTGTTTAAAACAGACAACGTTTGTAGAGATAGTTAAAACTAATGAACTGCTTTCACTTAGCTGACTGTCTGAAGGCCAACATTGAGGTTAAGACAGGTCATCGCATGCAGTGAATCTCTAGAATGCCTCTTTTGCATGGGAAAAGAGAGTGCCTGAACATGTGCTTAATGCAAATAAGAATAGCGCTTTTTTTTTACATCTACAGTTAGAGAATCGGTTACCTATCAGTCTAATGCATCATAGAGTAATTTGTGATGTTATACATTAAAATGGAAGGGGCTTTACATACAACCCATTTTGAAGGTTCTAATAAAAAAAAAAAATAAAGAAGGAACCCTTAAATGGCAACAGTGGTTATTTAGGGCTGAACAGGATTTGAAGTAGAACCTTTTACTTTAGTTCTCACATTATCCACGGGAACCATCTTATGTGTGGCTGCTAGTAGTTACACTGGAAGTACTGGAACATTTACAAAAAAAAAAAATGATATCTGGTGGCACTAGGGTAACATTTCCTGTTTTTTTTTTTTTCAACCCTTATTGTTCCCTGTAACTTGCCTATGCTTCAGGGGAACCTTTTTTGAATTAATATTTGAAGTATTTGATGCGCATTCTCACTTTAAGCATTTAAAGTGCAATATGATGATGATGATGATCATTAAGTGTTCTACGATGATCATCACCACATTATGGAGAACTTGAATAACCTCAGGTCTCTGGAAACACTTTGCACGTTGATTTGAACATTGTGGCCAAAGTTCCAATGTTGCGCAACTTTAACCGCTGTGTTTTGACACCCTTCCACTACCTGTGTGCCGGTTGATGCCGATCTTTTGTTCAGACATTTCTCAGTATTTCTCGCCACATTTTTCCCTCCTCTCTCTTTTTATTTCCCTTTGACACCATTCTTCTTCTGAGTCGAATGAAAAGTGTTACACCTACATTCATGCTTAAATGGTAAACTGATCTTGACATTAACTGGAAACCCCTCTTGTCTATCTGCAGCATCCTGCACCTAGCCATAATCCACGAGGCTGTAGATTTTGCAGATCAGTTGATCAAGCTGTTTCCCAAAGAGATCCTGAACCTTCAGAACAACTTATATCAGGTAAACTCTGCAACATGCCTCATAAACCCTGTTTGCACTGTGATTCCCTGGGTGAGTTTCTGTCCCTCTAGATTCATGATCTGAACCTACCTCTGAGCTTTCTATCGTGTATATTCTCAGGTGCTTTCATGAGGAAGTAAGTCTGGAACTCCCCTTTCATTGACTAAAAATATGTCGCCATTGAGAAAGTAGGTTAGGGTATGTACTTGTTGGTGAGGAGTGTGAGTACTTACATTTTGAAACAGATTCTCATAAACTTTAACATATATATACATTTATACTTAAAAAAAAAAAGATGTTACTGAGAACCTACAGGTTGATTTTGTAATCAGTGACATAGCTGGTTGTGTTTGTAAGGCTTTGGATTGTTATGTAGTTTGGTCCATTGGTATCTGTTTAGCTCTCGTGGTGATATAAGGTAAAGCGAAAACGAAAGGTAGAAATGAACAACAAATGGAAAGATATCAGGCCACCCAGAGAACACCTGGGTACTTCCCTCTACTATCATCCAACCTTTGCTCTGCTATCCTTTTTCCATTAAACAAAAATGTGGACACGGAACTCTTTTACAGAGATGATCCAACACTCGAGAAAAGTCCTTGTTTGGTCCACAGGCAGAAGCAGGCTTGAAGTGGCAGTCAGCATTTTAGACTATGACTCATGGAACGCTGTTTCTCTCTGAGTCGAAGAGGTTACCAAAAGCCACGCAAACAATAAGCCAATCTCATTAGCTGATTTCCTCTTGGTGGTCAGTGTGCGCTCCAGCATTGAGTAAGCTCCAGAAGCGTCACCCCACAGTCACAGACTGGAGGACTCTTGTTTCTCAATGAATAATGGCTCAATCACTCAGTCTGCAATCACTGATTCATGTGCCCCCCACACACACAAATGTTGGTTTTAACCACGCATCACGCTGCCTCCTTCTGCAAATCTATTCATCACAACCCTCCTCCACTGTCCATTAAGGTCGGTGCCCTTTGAGTGGTTAGCACTCAGGACCTTTCTTTCCCTGTTTTCATGTAACATTGCCAGTCTCTACTTCTCCAAATCTAACCTCAAACCTCCCTCTCTACTTTCAACCTCCAATCACCCTCCCTGTTTCTGCACCGTAGATGCCTAGTCCGTGACCCCTTCCAACCTGTGTCCCACCACCCCAGCCTAGTCCGCGACCCCTTCCAACCTGTGTCCCACCACCCCAGCCTAGTCCGTGACCCCGTCCAACCTGTGTCCCACCACCCCAGCCTAGTCTGTGACCCCCTCCAACCTGTGTTCAACCACCCCAGCCTTTGAGCCAGTGGGGTTTGTTGACACGTGGCTAATTGGCTAGACTCCCACTTCTTTTCTGCCTTTGCTTCTTAACCTTCCTTAATTGTGTAGCTCTTTTGTGTCTTATTCTGCTTCTTGTATATTTAATTACCTGAAAAGCACCATATCAAATAAATGTATTATATTTATTATTTTATTTACATATTTATTTATTATATTTATTTATTATTATTGCATCAACATACATTTTGGTTGGAGTGTACCTTCCGATGAATTCTGTTTTCTTAGTATTTCTGCTCTTTTCCAAGTTCTCAAAGACGCTTAACATACTGTGGAATAAAGACATTAAAAGGTACAATAATAACACATTAAAACATAAAAACATAAAAACATGGGGTGGGGGTTAGTTGAGCAAGGCAAGGCTGAAGAGGTGGGTTTTGAGGGCCAGTGCCTGGACGTAATGAAGGAACTTCTTCCATTTCTGTTTGGTTCCTCCAGACACCATTACACCTGGCCACGTACCTGGACCTGCCGCCGGTGGTGCGGAGGCTGGTGGAGAGGGGGGCCAGTCTGGCCCTGCAGGACCACGATGGGAACACCCCGCTCCACGTTGCCTGTGAGCAGGGCCGTGGGGAGTGTGCCAGTGAGATGACCCGGGATATCCCGCCCAGCCAGCTCATCCTGGTACTGGAAGCCCAGAACTGGAGAGGTGAGTGTCTTCTGGGATGTGTTTGTCACTGTGTGGAAGTGCATTATGGGAAATGTATGCGAAAAGGTTATTGCCAAGAAGTGGTGGCTAGTGCATAGTTGGCACTGGTCCACAGACCTTTTACCAACTGAACAAACTGTCAGTAGGTTTCACATAACATGACTGCTCATCCCCCACTACCACCCATCAGTCTCTCTCTCTCTCTCTCTCTCTCTCTCTCTCTGAATCTTGTTTGCTTAAACAGCATAATTTCCCCAGGGTATACACAGACTGATGTCATAAATCATAACTCTCCACCCCTGGGATGTTTGAAATGCAGCTGAAAATGTTTGGCTGACCGCCAGTAATTTTGCCGATTGAATATGAACAAATCAAATAGTTTGTACACAGGGGAGATGGGTAAACTTACATAGGTAGACCTATGTTGAGTTCTTGTCTATGCCTTTTCTTATTGTATAAACATATTCTCTATAGGCTCTTCTGTTGACCTTGATGGTATGCTCTGTGAAATTAATGTTATTAATCTGTGGAAAAGCGCAATCATTGAAACAAATCAGGCAAATGGCCATAGCAAAACGCCTTGGGGTGCACGCAGCATGTCATGCCATTAGGTTTGTTACAGCTTTACCAACCAATGTGTTCTTCATCCGCCACTATTGAAGAACACACAGATTAATGTGCCTGAAAAGTCCACATCTTTTGGCAAACCTTCACATTTTCAAGTTCTAAATGCATGTACTGTTCAGACAGACGTGATTTACGTGTACATCCCTGCTCTCAGGTATCACCTGTCTCCACCTGGCTACGCTGCGCAGACGCCATCGGCTCATGAAGGTCCTCATCAAGAAGGGCGCCTACCTGAACGCACAGGTGAGCTTGGAATTGTGTGCAGCGATGTGGAGGAGGACTGTGCTTCAGACCTTTCACCTGGAGCTCATCTCTGTCTTCTTTGATGCCAAGAGGCTTGGGAAACTCTCAATTCATTGTACTGGCACTACTCTATGTGGTGGTACATTTGGACAGTTCTGATCAGTTTGACTCTTCTTGAAACATGAATTTGATTACGTTAGAGTTGCAGTCCAAAGCTCCTGAAGGTATTATTACTTCAATGAGTTACCATTCAAGAATTCATAATTCTTTCCAAAAAAAATGCTGCATTGTGAGAAGATCAGACAGAACTTCAGTCAGAGATTCAGTCAGTGTAAGAACAGAGAGTACCACTTCTGTCTGAAGGCCGCTGTGAGACGAGGTGACTGGGTCTTGTAAGATTCATGAGGCTGTAACTGGAGTCGGGGCAGTAAAGCCGGGCCCAGAGGGCTGACGATGTGCAGGGACTTTTTCTGGCGTCCCCCCGCTTCTGCCAGGCCTCTCGTATGACCACAGGAAGAGGTCCGGAACAACGGCCATTTCAGATCCACAGAGTTATTAAGGGTCATTGGGACGAGGCACAATGCTGAGCCCTATTACCAAGCTGCGGAAAATCTGCCGTTTCAGTCTTTTCGAAATCACTGACCAAATCAACCTAACTGAAACTTAAGTGTATTAATGAGGGAGTCTTGAGAGATTTGGTACCAGAGCGCTCATTGTGTTTTTTTTCCCCGTTCTCATGGGTGATGAAGTGTTAACTTGTGACCGTGTGGCTGCCAGACAGCTTGTATTTCTTGTTAGTCTCATATTATGTGTCATTTTACACTTCCCGCCCTCTCACTTGATTCCCTATTTTTATTACATCTCCCGTGGTCCTTATGTCTCTATGAGCGCTCTCCTCTGAGACACAGCCTATGGCCATTCTTCCCAGCATCCTTTCTTTTGTTTTAATTTGATTTAGTCAGTTCCCTCATGTCAGTTCTGAGTAGGGGCATTATTTCATAATTTCATGTGTCACAGCAATGATTTTTGCTTTTTGTATTATTTTATTCATAAAGTATTATTTTTGACAGATTATCATGTTAAAATCATTTTCATCAGTTAAATATAATCGAGAGTTTTTGTCTTTGGCTTCCTCTGAGGCTGCAGTTAGTTTACTGTTTACAGTTAGTTATATAATATAATATTGTTCATCAATATGTGTCTGTTTTGACAAACTTCATCCCCTGCCTGCACACCAGGAAGGGACGAGTGGCAAGACCCCGCTACACATGGCTGTGGAGCTCCACGACGTCACGGCCGTGACCCTGCTGCTGAACAAGGGGGCGAACGTCGACGCTGCCATGTTCAATGGCTGCACGCCGCTGCACCTGGCCGTTGGCAGGCAAGACGCCACCATTGCCAACCTTCTGTGCCATTCGGGCGCCGACCAGATGATCAGGAACATGGAGGACGAGACAGCGCTAGACCTCGCCGATGGAAACGATGACGTAAGTCTTGACCTCTTAGAGGTATAGTTGAGGGCGGATGTTTACACACACATTGGCTAAGTGCATTCAAACTCAATTCAACTCAAACTCAATCTGAACATTTCAGCTCAATATATATCCTCTCTGTTAGTTAGTCCAACTAGTTCATTTTGATGATGGGAAATTCCAGAGTAATAGTAGAGACGATTATTACTTTCAGCTTTTATCACATTCTCAGAGGGTCAAAAATGTACATACACTTTGTTAATATTTAGTTGCACTGCCTCTAAGTTGTGTAACCTGAATCAAACGTTCGGGGTAGCCTTTCACAACACAACACTCTGCCCTAGTCCTCCTGGCAGAACTCAGGTTTGTGGGCCTCTTTGCACAAACCTGCCTTTTCAGGTTCAGCCCACACATTTTCTGTTGGATTAAGGACAGGACTTCATAATGGCCACTCCAAACCTTTACTCAGTTGCCCACAAGCCATTTTGTCACCATTTTGGAGGTCCTGCTGAAATGCCCATTTGCGTCCAAGCGTTAGCCTTCTGGCTGATGTCTTCAGGATGAAGTTTCAAAACATCCACATAATTCTTGATGCCACCAATTTGATGAAGTACACCAGTTCCTCTTGCAGCAAAACAGAACCACCCCACACAACATGATGCTGCCACCCCCGTGCTTTACGGTTGGGATGGTGTTCTTTACGGTTGGGATGGTGTTCATTACGGTTGGGATGGTGTTCTATGGTTTACAAGCCTTCTCCTTCTTCCGCCATACATAACGTTGATCATTAAGGACCAACTATTTGCATTCTAATCTAACCAGAGAACATCCCTCCTAACGGTAAGATCTGCAAACTTTAGTCTTGCTTTTTTATGCCGGTCTTGGAGAAGTGGCCTCCTCCTCCAGGAACAGCCTTTCGGGTTATGACCATACAGCACTCTCTTTACTGGGGATGGAGATACTTTTGTACCAGTCGCCTCCAACAATTTCAACAGTTCCTTGACTTTTGTCCTTTGATGCTTTTGAACTTTTGAACTTTTGAACAGAAACCAGACTTGTGGAAGTCAATATTTTTTTTCTAAGGTCTTGGCTGATCTCTTTAGATTTCCCCATGATAAGCCAAAGGACACTGTGTCTGAAGGGATGCCCTAAAGACAGCCACGAGTACACCCCTAATTGACTCCCACTAATTACCGTTAGCCAATCTGAAGCTTCCAAAGTCATGACATCGGTATCCAGAAGCTTCCAGGCTGTTTAAAGAGACAGTGAACTTGGTGTATGTTGACTTTTGACCCACTGGAATTGTGATTTTGTGAATTAAAAGCAAAATAAATTTGTCTCTGATCAACTGTGGGAAAATTACTTATATTCTAAATGAAGTAGATATCCTAACTTACATGCCAAAAGACATTTATGGTAACAGGAAGTGCCTCTGAAGTTTTTTTGTTTTAAGTTTGAATGTCTTAAGTAAAAGTGTCTGTAAACTTCTAAACTCAACTGTACAAGTGACAGTTCATGTGGGTCACTTAAAACAAATATTTCTGTAAGTAAATAGATTACATTGTCTAATTGAGGATAATGGTTCACACATTACACACAAGCACAGGGTTGAATGCAAGAGAATTAATGTGGATGATATGCCTGGATGTGGACGCGTCTTTATCAAACTGCGTAATGTACAGGTGATCTGCATTGTAGGCTATATTTGACTATTGTTTATGTGAAATGTGACAATTTTTTTCTTGACCTACAGATCCTTGCCCTGTTCCCCTTTGATGACATTCAGATCTCTGGAAGGTCCGTGGTCGGGGTGAATTTCTAGATCAAAGAGCAAGACGAGGCACGCTCATAGAACAAGCCAAAATGCCTTTCACTCACTGGGAACCTCATAATATCTGTAGATATTTAAATATGTATAGAAAACAGTATCTCTATCCAAAGCAACTACTGCTTCAAGTCCTTAGGATTGAAGTACATATCATGAATTTTCATCATCGTGGCTTGAAGAAATCTTACACCATTAAAGGTACAAATATTTAAAGACAGTCTGTCAAGTTGATTGTTATAGTATACAGTATGTTGATCTAATCAGGCTATTTTTCTCTTTTCTGAAATAAGTTATACATCATAGGCCTTTGTGCATCTTGTAATGGAAAAGTTTTGCTGTGTATGATTTAACAGTAGTTTTATAGGATGGGAGGAATGCTTTCAACCACTTGTGCCCAGCAAGTTAGTGTTAGATCATCTCTACCTTGTAAATTGTAAATTTCAGTTGGCTGGAATTGTTTTTATGTTACATTGTCTCAAGTGCAGTGCTCTCAGATTTGTCACTAGGAAATATGGAAACAATGGAAATATACCCTGGTCAGTTGAAACTAATACGTTGTTCACAAATATATCGCCTTTGGCAGTAAACCGTGTCTAAGACATTGATTTGAGAAATGCACTCTATTCTGAAGACTTTTCTTATTTAAATAAACGATCATACCAAGATGGCTCTATGTGGGTACGAGTTGGTGCCTCATTTTGTTATGATCATACTTGTACAGATACGCTGTTCATTTGAGTCGTGAGTATCGTCAGGGGTTAACTGATGGGTTTTACTGGATGGCATTCAGTTAGTTTCTCCAAATTAACAACAGTAGTCTATGTTTTCTAATAAAAAAAAATAAAATGATCTGTCATGTCTGATTTCTTTGTAAGTTACTTGCTTAGCCATGCGGATGAGAAGATCTTAACGGGTGTTGGTTATGGCAACGTCAGCCCTATTTGTTCAGTGCTGCCTCTGTTCAGTGCTGTCTTTAGCGAAGCTGCCTCTAACTATTTAGCGAAGCTGCCTCTAACTCTTTAGCGAAGCTGCCTCGTGAAGCTGCCTCTAACTCTTTAGTGAAGCTGCCTCTAAATCTTTAGTGAAGCTGCGGGAGCCCTGCTGGTTTTGTTCCAATTATTTGTATTTATTTTTATATTTTATTTATTTATTTGTATCCGCTACAAGTGTACGTGCAGCAAAAAAACAGGCCTAGAAACACCAAAATTGGCAGGTGGGTTGGAAATTTCACTCACTACTCAAGCACATAAAATTACACTCATTGACTTCAAGGTGGCGCTGTAACAATCAAGTTTATGCTAGTTTTCATCATAAACGTCCCTGCCCATGTTATTTATGAAAGAATTCAACTTAGGCTGTCACATTTCTGGTGTCATCCCTGTCTCACTGAGATTTGTAGTTTTTCCAGATGCCCAAAGTCATCCACCTATCCTATCTCAGGCTAGCATCCAAATAAATTCATCTCAACATTTTCTTAGATTGCACATACTCCACATTGAAATGCTTAGAAAACAATGTATATATGCTGAAAATGCAAGCAGTATTTCAACAAAATGTAAATTTGTCTTTCTTTTTTTGTGGTTATTCTTTGGTTATGTTAGTGTTCATGTCTGATAAATAAAACTATGCAGAGTTATGTGTGTGTAAAATCGTGTGATATTACTCTACCTTGTCAGTCTACACGCTTCTTTGGCTTCTGCAGTTGTCTTTGCCAGTTCCATATCCTTCAGCTTGTCCATTAGGGGGTCTCGAGGCGCGATTTGTATATACGACTGTGGTGTAAAAGTGAGCTACACGCCGCAACTTAGTAGCAAAAAGTACCAATTCTCCCGGAATGGGGCTTTAAGTTGTTACATTTTGATATGTCAATCCGTTTATAAAAATGCTTACGTACCAACACTTAGAGGTACACTACAGCGAGGTGATGCAGCTTTATTGTAGACCTTAATTCTGCCATCGCTCTTCAGTCTAGAAATATAGGTTCTAATTATTTATACATTCCATCTTTTCTTTTTACATACATAAAAACCTTTGACCTTTGGTGTTTGCCAGAGATAAACCTTTTCCCTTTACTTTCCCCCAGATCTGCTCATAGACTGTACTGAATGTCCTCACACGAAGACATTGAGCACACTTTGCACAATATATTGTAAGGAGTGTGGAGATTACATGCCCTCGGTAAACAGGCACACTTTCTATAAATGTTTATGCATAATTTTGGCTGACACCACACAAGATGATTTAAGTAGTGTTGGGGTTTAACTGTAAACTGAACACTGCGTCATCTCATCTTCAGTTCCTGCTTGCCTTAACACAAGATGGTTTAGGTAGTGTTGGGGTTTAACTGTAAACCGAACACTGTCATCTCATCTTCAGTTCCTGCTTGCCTTAACACAAGATGATTTAGGTAGTGTTGGGGTTTAACTGTAAACCGAACACTGTCATCTCCTCTTCAGTTCCTGCTTGCCTTAACACAAGATGATTTAAGTAGTGTTGGGGTTTAACTGTAAACCGAACACTGTCATCTCATCTTCAGTTCCTGCTTGCCTTAACACAAGATGATTTAAGTAGTGTTGGGGTTTAACTGTAAACCGAACACTGTCATCTCATCTTCAGTTCCTGCTTGCCTTAACACAAGATGATTTAAGTAGTGTTGGGGTTTAATTGTAAACCGAACACTGTCATCTCATCTTCAGTTCCTGCTTGCCTTAACACAAGATGATTTAAGTAGTGTTGGGGTTTAACTGTAAACCGAACACTGTGTCATCTCATCTTCAGTTCCTGCTTGCCTTAACACTGTGCCCTGCAGCCAACTCAAACGGCAATGGTAACTCACTTTAAGCACATAACTTCCTTGCTAAGCAGCAGCCCTATTTCCTGTCAGCTGTGTGTGTAAGAGATACCATCTACTATCTTCCTTCTTGCAGTCTTGCTCGTGCCTATTAAACGCATTAAAGTGCTGGGTCAACCTAGTCCATCCAAATGTTTTAACATTGCTATTTCAACCCAGCCACTGGGTAAATTGGACCAACACTGCTGGGTTAACGGAATCCAGACAGATGGGTTTATTTATTCATGTTAAAACACAATACTTTGTCTGTAACCTACAAACTAAATATTTTCACTAAGTTATGCTGAAAATCACCCCTTCTCCTGCCAGCTGAATTTATATGCTAATGTTCATTAGAGCCTTTAAAAAATAAAAAAAAAACACTTGAAAACTCGACTGTTCCATTGTTTGTTCTCCGAATTCGATGAAGGCGTCTAGCCTCCTCTGAATGACCCAGAGGGACCCGTCCTACCAAGGAAGCGTCCTTGACTTTGAGAAACACCCTCACCCTTAGTTATATGCCTCGAATTTACGTTGTTGTGATTGGATGAAATTGAAAGAGACACATGATAGGCTGCAGAGAATGTTCTTATGAAAAAGATGCATTTGTGAATCAAGCACATCAGGAAAGTTTAAAAAAAATCCACAAATGCTGAGCGGTTTGTAATTGTGAGTTCATTAGTCAGGAAATACATTTAACACCATTTACACTTGTGAATCGCATAAGATGTATATGTGAATCACAAAATACATTTGTGAATCGTGTTACATTTATTTGCGAATTTTGAAACTAGTCTAACAACATAGTAATCATGCATGGGACACGGGAGTTGCATTAAAACTGAGATCCCTATTTTGCAATGTGTGATTCTCAGCTACATGATGCCATTATATTACTGTTTATTAAGGGGTGGACGTAAACAGTAAGTAAGTAAGTCATGTCGCTCAGCTAATGGCAAAGAGCTTGTTTAAATCGAACTACGTAGCCACGTAGGCTGCTTGGAGATGGAAACCGACTTTGCAGTGTGTATAGTTGGTAGTCCTCCTTTCCAAATGGTGTCAGTGTTGGGCTAGAACAGGCATCTCCATAGTCTGTCATGGTGGTCTCGGGTTTCAGCACTCTGTTGGCAGTGGCAAGGGAGGAGATCTATTCTGAGTTGAACACTGAAGTGAAGCCTTTACTTCTCGCTAGCTGTCCAGGTGAGAGCAGTGAGTGGAGACAATGTCGAAATTATACTTTGATCTGCCAATGTCACTGTAATATTGCTAATGTTATTTGGAATCGATTCTCCGCAGTTCATGCTTGGACCTAACGAAGGTGGTGGAAGTGTGTGGCGTCTCTGAAACGCCAGTGTTCAGAGCTCGAGAAGAGTTGAGAGAAAATGCCATCTTTTTCATGGAGGTAGGCGGTTAATACTTGGAATTATATAGCGGTCCTTTGATGGTCTTAAATACCTATAGACAGGTTGAACTGCCTTGGCTGTTTGTATATATATATATTTTTTGTTCCTCTCCGTGGTTGCTAGGGCAGTCAACACTTCGTTGTCAGCTTGCCTCTAGGTAACGTTAGCCAGCTAACAGTTATTTAGCATAAGTGAGTTACATTGAAATTGACCAGCTCTTTGGCCATTTTAGTTTTAGCTTTTGAAGAACCCGTGGTGTTTATGTTGTGCGATTGCAGTGAAGAGAATGATAACGACTTGTTACATTCGCTGTTGTTACCTCCTTCATCTAGCCATACGTGATAACGATAGCAGGACATGGTATTTAGCGCTACTATTGACAGCTGCTAATGTAAAACAGCAACTTGTAAACTTGCTAGCTTACTAGCATTAACTCACCCACAACTACTTCATCTAACATTAACGCCAGGATGCATTTATCATTCACACTTACTTTTGGGGTCTAACGTCAACAAAATAGCTTTAGATAGATATAACGTAGCCATCAGCTTAAATGCTTGCGCCATATGTGTAAAGGGAAGTCAATACCTTTCTAAAACGTCATGTATGTTGTGTAAGTAACATTAGTTTGCGTGCGAATCTATCATTTCCCAACTACGATTAACAATAACGTTTTGTTTTCTTGAGCCTAGGCTATCGTAGACTAGTTATTGCCTTCTATATGTATGTGAACAGGCTAATGTTATTCCTGATTTAGAACACGACCAGCCTCAGCTTTTTTTTTTTCAACAGGGGAAAGCATCAGCCTCTATCTTATTAGGCCACGCTGGCAGAATATCCGGGAAGGTTGATGGGTCTTAGCTGTCCTACCTAAGATTTCTCTGCTCAACAGCAGCATTCATATCCTGGATGTAATCCGAATCCATGTGAATGCAGACGCGCCCACCCTGCCTATTCATAAATGTTGGCGCTAGACAATACTGAAAGTTTGCTGGTTGATTTAGCTGTTGACTTTCCTTTTATTCAGCATGACATTTACCATAAAGGTAGGCTTATGTATCCAAATATCTCATCAGAAGGCAATCAACTCCTTGTTTCATGAACTGCCCGTTCAAAAGGCCAGGTTGTTCCATAGTGGGCCACTGCTGGTGTTGCCATTGGCCTGGATGGCACTGGGCTTCCACACAAAGAGGCTCTGTTGGGGCATGGGCTTGAGGGAGGAGGCCTATTCTAAGAATCTCTCTCACACACACTGACATACACAGAGTGCTGTATCTGAAATGCGCCGTGTTAAAGGGTCCGAAGTTACCTTTTTACCCTGGAATAAAATAATAAAAAAAACGAACCCCTAAATCTTGTTTTATCCTTATTTCCTCGACACTTGTTATTGGGAGTAACTTAATAGTAGTGCTTTGTTTCACCACTTTACTCTGCCTTATTCTTCCCTTCCCTTTTACGTGTGCCCCCCCCCCCCCCCCCCCCCCCCCCCCAGGCTGGTCCTCATGCTTGGCTCTTGGCCCCTGGCTCTTGCTGAGTCAGACGGGTCCTCTCTACTGGAAGGCTGGCAAGACATGTGGCTCTTCAGGTTCTTCCTCAATATCCTAGGCTATGCCACCATCATCATCCCAGGCTATTTTCTCATCAGCTACTTCAAGAGGATCAACTATTTAGAAACCGGTGAGGGATTTACCATTTTCAAAGCATTTTATTGAATACTTAAATCAAACGCTTAAACTTCAAAAATAAAATTCTGCTTCTTTATTAAATACGCCCCCTACCCCCCTTAGGTCGCGGCCTTTGCTTCCCTCTTATAAAGGCCTGTGTGTTTGGGAGCGAGGCAAAGACAGGTCTCCTGGATGATGTGTCTGTTACGTCCAGGAATGACGCAGAGTCCTCTTCCTCCACACGCCAGGCCGTTAAGTTGGTATTTTGTGCGGCTGGACTTCAGGTGAGAATATTCCAGGTTGTGGTAGTATAGTGATATTTAGCTGCCGCTTAAATATTTCTGTCATTTCACTCAATTAGGAACCTGCCTAACCGCAATAAGTTCTTGTTCAACTGGTAGGAGCAAGGTGCTGAGATCATGTGTTTCATTCCCAGGGAGCACATATACTGAAGAAGCGTGTATTTTGTACTGTAAGTTGCTTTGGATAAAATGCCTGTTAAAGAAACAAGTGTAAATCCCAGTGCATCGTCTGCAGTGACTAGTGCACAGCTAGACCCAAGGGTAGAGTAGATCCAGCCTGGTGTGGTGAAACTGAAGTGTTTTCGCATTGGTTTGTCTTCCCTTATAGGATTACCTGATCCTGATCATCATAATGGTTCCTAATGATTGGTTTATATATGTTTTATGATTGGACCAGAGAGAACAGTCATGTGGTGCAGGGTACCCAGAGTTATGAGGCACATTTATGAAACAGGATTTATCAGTTTATCAGATCTATTACCAGCTCCGAGGTGGCAGTGGGGAATGTGAACAATAACAATTTGATTCTGTTTCCATTACTTAAAGGAAATGTATTGGCCTACTGTAGCGCATTTTATATGTAGGTAAGATGGTTTTATATAGGTATCATAAACTATAAAGATCAGTAAGCACTGTATGTACTGTGAGCCCTTTTATTGTTCTTAGATAGGAATCATTAACTGCAAAGGTTCAAAAGGAAAACTTTTTATAGTTGTACAATACACAGGGGAATATAAAATTGCAGTGTACTACTCGATGGCTTTAGCTGTGGCCATTTCAAAGCAAAGTTTACAGAAGCTCAGCGATGTTAAAGGCAGAGTCAAGAGTGGCCTGAGTTAAGTGTGGAGCAGACGACTTGAGATGAGAGTCAAAACAGGGTCTCGGCCTCTGAGAATCAATAGATATAAGCACTGTATGTCCTGTGAGCCCTTCCATAGTTTTTAATGAATATATGAACCAGATAAACTGTTTGCTGAGTGTGAGATGGGGGACGGGTTGGGAGGAGTGGCAATGGTTCTGGTTCTGGTTCTGGTTTGTCAGGAGGCTAATTATAAATTATCTGAAGAAAGCGGTTTGTCACGACCTTTGCTAGTTTTGGCAGACTGAAAGTATTGCCCTTTGGCAAGCAATGCTGTGGCTGTGCTATGTGTCTGGATTTCTTTTGGCTCCAGAGCTGATTAAAATTGTCCATGAAGTTTTGTCCTTGTAACCTTTACGCTCTGCAAAGCGATTGGCTAAGGCCATGATAGAGGGGGAATGTATTGGATCACTGGGCCACTGGTTCAGCCTATGACTGAACTTTTAAGTCATTACCATCCTCCTTCAACAGCACTGATATCCTATCCACTGTGAAAGGGAATGAGATTGCATGTGTGAGTGTGAGTGTGAGTGTGAGTGAGAGTGAGAGTGAGAGTGTGAGTGAGAGTGAGAGTGTGAGTGTGAGTGTGAGTGTGAGTGAGAGTGTGAGTGTGAGTGTGAGTGAGAGTGAGAGTGAGAGTGAGAGTGAGAGTGAGAGTGAGAGTGAGAGTGAGAGTGAGAGTGAGAGTGAGAGTGAGAGTGTGAGAGTGTGTGCGCATGCGTGCGTGCGAGGACGGGGTGTAGTAGTTTGTCTGAAATGCCCATCCCTAATTCACACAACTTTTAAATGGCTAGTAGCACTCACATTGCAACTACATGGCATTTAGTTTTACAAGACCAGCTGTAACATTGAATAAACTGTGTTCACGGGTGCGGTCAATACATTTATGTTGTTGTATAAAATAACATAAAATACTGTAATGCGGTTTTAAGTATGGCCTGTAGATGCTTTATACTGAAAAAAATAAAAAAAATGTACTTATAGCACCTCCCTATGGTCCATTTGTATGGAACTCAGAGAGAGAGGGGGGGGTTGGAGAGAAGGTGAAAATCCCACTAATCAAATTGAAACCAGTTCTGATCTCTGCACACGGACTGAAACATAGTTGGTATATCCCTCTAATGTGTGTGCTTGTTTTTGTGCGGTTGATTCCCCAGGCCTCCTACCTGACATGGGGCGTGCTGCAGGAGCGCGTGATGACGCGCTCATACGGGGTGGGCGAAGCCGGGGCGGAAGGCGGCGAGCGTTTCAAGGACTCGCAGTTCCTGGTGTTCATGAACCGCATCCTGGCGCTGACGGTGGCCGGCCTGTGGTGCGCGCTCTTCAAGCAGCCGCGGCACGGGGCGCCCATGTACAAGTACTCCTTCGCCTCGCTCTCCAACGTCCTGAGCAGCTGGTGCCAGTACGAGGCGCTCAAGTACATCAGCTTCCCCACGCAGGTGCTGGCTAAGGCCTCGAAGGTCATCCCCGTCATGCTCATGGGCAAGCTGGTGTCGCACAAGACCTACGAGTACTGGGAGTACCTCACCGCAGCGCTCATCTCCGTGGGCGTCAGCATGTTCCTGCTGGCGAGCTCCAGCGACAAGCACCCGTCCACCGTCACCACCTTCTCGGGCGTCTTCATCCTGGCCGGCTACATCGTGTTCGACAGCTTCACGTCCAACTGGCAGGACAACCTGTTCAAGCACAAGATGTCGTCGGTGCAGATGATGTTCGGCGTCAACCTCTTCTCCTGCATGCTCACTGTGGGCTCGCTGCTGGAGCAGGGCGCCTTCTTCAACTCCGTGAGCTTCATGCTCCGCCACTCGGAGTTCGCCTTCCACGCCGTGCTGCTGTCGGTGTGCTCCGCGTGCGGCCAGCTGTTCATCTTTTACACCATCGGCCAGTTCGGCGCTGCCGTCTTCACCATCATCATGACGCTGCGGCAGGCCTTCGCCATCCTGCTCTCCTGCTTCCTCTACGGCCACGCCGTCTCCACCGTGGGTGGGTTCGGCGTCGGCGTGGTCTTCCTCGCGCTCTTCCTCCGCATCTACGCCCGCAGCCGCCTCAAGAAGGCCGGCAAGAGGGCAGCGCCTCCTCCGATACAGAAGGTGTGAGATGCAGAGCGAGGACGGGGGGAGGGGGGTGGTGTCAAAGGAAGAGACTTTTGTACAGACACCACATTTTTAGTGGTGGCTTTGTCAGTCCCGGTGTTTTTTTTTTTCTTGTTTTTTTTTTTGTGATTTGGTTGTTCCTTTGTTCAACTTGTATTTCTTCTCTTATGTTTTAAATATTTTTTCAGTTGCTGATTTTGTACTGTTACAGGGGTACTAAAAGAGAAAAAAAAGGGATGATGCCTTTCAAAGTCTTCTGGTGATGATAAGGGATTGGACGTGGGCTGTAGTAGTACCAGCCCAGCCCAGATGATTGTTGCACACACAAGCCTGGGTCACTGACTTGCACCGCCGCCACCTCCTCGTTTGAGCGGTTTTCGCTGGAGCTGGTGGAGTGGTGTGAGTGACCATAAACACACCCACCCAGCCAGCCAGACAGCCAGTGAGCCAGCTGGTTCTCAGAGTGTTGCGTATCCGGTTGTAGGACGCTCCTGTTAAGTAACACAAATCCACATTCCCCCTAATGTGTGCATGTCTCTGCAGTAGCGTTGTGAAAGCTGAAGGCTGATGCGTTTCCTGTGAGGCGTTAGCTGCAACACGTTTACCCATTAAGGACAATCATGCCATACTAGTCGTCCTTCGCGTCTTATGTCCAACCGGTTGTAAAGAATGTATGAATGCTATGCCTAGCCGTGAAAGCCAACTTGTGCATTCGGACAAATTCACATACCAGGAAGGTTACAACATGCAGTAATATGCATGGAGCCTGTAAGGTGTTTTAGGTCGGGTTCAAAAGGGTGAAACCCACGATGGATGGGTTTAAAGCAGAAGGCCCTTTCCCCATCATATTTCTCCATAAACTATTGTATTTGATTCACGAGTTGGGTGGTTATGTTATTGGTCATAGCAATCTGTGTAAACAGGCAAGCCTTGCATTGACAAAGGGGACTTAATTGTGTTGGTCACGGCACAGTTCTGATTATTTGGAAACAAACATTGATATTATACTCCGTACACACCCAGCAGTACTTAACTGCATAGCGAAGCAAGTAGGTAGACCTACTGAATGGAATAGAACTGTGAATGCACAGATTGGTGTGTCATGTCTTGATATCAGACCTTAATCCTTACTTGTGTGTTTGATTTGTGTAAGTGTGTGATGGAAACCTTAAAGGACTCATTAACATAACTTCAATCCAACTACCGTTTCATGGGCTTATTGTCTTTAGCAACTTTTCTTCAGCTGTTTACTCATATATATATATATATATATATATATATATATATATATATATGTGTGTGTGTGTGTGTGTGTGTATATATATATATATGTATATGTGTATATATATATACACACACACACACACACACAAACACATTAGTGTGAATAACAGGTTTGTAGCAATCGAGCTACATATTTGTTTAATAGGTAATTGATTTTATTATATAATTTGATCCTTCTTGTCTAGCTTTACAATCGAACCAAATGAAACCTTCTAATAACACTAACATAGATCTTCACTGCTCACCTGGCTCAGATGGAATCTCATAACATAACAAAAAGCATTTAATTTCTCCATTTAATGAGGTTGGTGTGGAGGCAATGTTAGCATGGTAAAAGAATAGCATAATCTTTCTGTTGAATCATTTATATGGGGCATTGACTAACAGATGTGTTTGGTATTCCTGAATGAAACTGGATTATTGCACCTGAAGTCTCAAAGACATTTTAACACTTAATTGAAAACCTCACGAAGGCTGTAGAGTAGAGTGCTAGAGTCCTCACCTTTTTGTTGGAATTGCTATGCAAGTAGGGTTGGATATGGTGTATAGTTTTTGTAATATGGCATTTTTAATATTGGTTTACAATTGATTTTGGTCACGTTATTTAAATCCGTATATTTGGCAATTGTCGCAGATGTTAACACTTCTACCATACTGTACTGTACCGGTTAGGGTTCCATCCACCAGACTTTCTTTTTGTTTGTTTTTGTTCCTTGTTGATTTCCTTTTTTTTGTGTGTCAAACGATGCATCACTCTCTGGGAGAGCAGCTTAGCGAAACGTGTGTGTGCTTTTCGCTCCTTATGTGAATCGTCAAGACGTCCGGAGGTCTTATATATTCGCTCCTTATGTGAATCGTCAAGATGTCCAGAGGTCTTATATATTCGCTCCTTATGTGAATCGTCAAGATGTCCAGAGGTCTTATATATTCGCTCCTTATGTGAATCGTCAAGATGTCCGGAGGTCTTATATATTCGCTCCTTATGTGAATCGTCAAGACGTCCAGAGGTCTTATAACTTTGTGGCTTCTGGATGTTCTTCACCCCACCCTTTTCTAAAGAATGTGAGGGAAAGACTGGTGGAGGGAAGAGGGGGGGGGGATTTTGGAATACATTCAAGAGAAATGCGATTAAACTAATGTACTATTGTTTATACTCTTAATATCCCTTGTTTTAGAGTTTTTAATTATACAACAAAGAAGCGTTGGTATTCATTTAAATACATGAAGCAACTGTTGCAAATGCCTATGGTTGAGTGGGTTTGTGTTGCACAGGGGGTACTACCATGGTAATGTTCACATTCACAATGTCATAATACATTACATGTTGTGTGTGTGTGTGCATAGGCATGGATACAAATTCCATGGTAGTACACTAACTTTAATGAGAAAGAAAGTCACGTCAAACCTCAACACTGCCCTCGCACTCACACTCACTCACACGCACACAGAGAGACAGAGCGAGTGATTGTGTGTGTGTGTGTGTGTGTGTGTGTGTGTGTGTGTGTGTGTGTGTGTGTGTGTGTGAGAGTGTGTGAGAGAGAGAGATCGATGGGGAGTTATCTACATATATCCACAGACTGAACTAAACCTACCTCAATGTAAATGCAGGTGGATCTGGAGAACTAAACCACAGTTGTCAAATGTGCTTTTCATCGCCTCACAGAGATGCTCACAAGTCCTTTTTTTTTTGCAAGTCCAAGTCAGGTCTTTGGTCACATGTCCAAGTCAGGTGTCTTCACGCATGTATCTACTACCATACAATGTCAGCATTGATTAGTTGTCTGGTACATGATCACTGTAAACATGCTATTGCGACGCAATATGGGAAAAAACAGGTGTAGGCTACTCGCCATACTTGCCTTTTATAGTCATCTGTGGTCATGCACACCAGATGCATTAGGTCATGGGTCAAAATAAGGGAGGGAGTGACCTTCAGCTCGTCAGACATTGTTAATGCGCCAACAAATAAATAACAAAATTAAGAGTCCCAAATCTCCAGTCCGACTCAAGGCCCCTATCTCTGTCACTTCCACAATTACATCTATAACTAATGCACCAAAAAATAAATAACTAAATAAAGATTCACAGTTTACGAGTCCCAAATCTCCAGTCCAACTCAAGACCCCATCTCTGTCGCTCCCACAATTACATCTATAGCTAAGCCTTAATGGATAGTTCCTGTATATCTAAGTATATACCCTGTACATCTATAGCTAAGCCTTAATGGATAGTTCCTGTATATTTATAACTGAGCCTTAATGGATATTTCTTGTAAATCTATAGCTGAGCCTTAATGGATAGTGTACATCTGGACTATTGTAATTCGCTTTTCTATGGGATCACTGGCAAGAACATCCAGAAGCTGCAATACATCCAAAACAGCGCTGCCAGGATCCTGATGAAGGTCCGGAAATATGAGCACATAACACCAATATTACACTCACTACACTGGCTCTCTGTCTTTTTCCGGATTGACTACAAAGTCCTTATACTCACCCATACATGCATAAATGGGCATGCACCTCCCTACCGGCAAGAATTAACTACTCCCCAAACCTCCACCTGCACCCTCAGATCTTCAAACAGCTCGCTCCTCCGCGTCCCCAAAACCAAGCTCCGCACCATGGGCGACCGGGCCTTTTGCTCGGCAGCGCCAACTTTATGGAACAGCCTCCCTGACCACCTAAGGGCAACGCAGACGCTGGACTCCTTTAAAACGGGACTAAAAACATGTTTATTCAGGAAGGCATTTCTGGCCTTGTGATAAATCACTGTCACTAAGTTTTCTATTATGCTTATGTTAACTAGTCTTATTTTATTTTATTATTATAGTTTGTTTTTAATATGTTGGCACTCTGAGATTCTTCTGAATGAAGAGTGCGTTACAAATAAAATGAATTATTATTATTTTTATTATTATCTATAGCTGAGCCTTAATGGATAGTTCCTGTACATCTATAGCTGAGCCTTAATGGATAGTTCCTGTATATCTATAGCTGAGCCTTAATGGAAAGTTCCTGTATATCTATAGCTGAGCCTTAATGTTCCTGTCTGCGTTTTAAGTGCATCACTTAAAAGTCCCTTTTTGATAAATGGTGCGGTACCCCATAACGGAATCTTAAAGGTAAAAAACCCACATGTACTTACTGGAACATCTATCAAGTCTGCTCCATAAACGTGTGTGTGTGTGTGTGTGTGTGTGTGTGTGTGTGTGTGTGTGTGTGTGTGTGTGTGTGTCTTTAGTCAGTTGAAAGTAAAGGAAACATTAAAAGGGTACCCATCAATAGCCCCTTGACTGTTTGGGAAACTTTCCCTCCACTCATTGCTGCACACTCCACAGTACCCTTCCACCCTCAACCCCGTAGGTATAGAAACGACTCTACCAGGGGCGGACTGGGGGAAAAAGTGGCCCGGGAGCAGCGGCGTAACTTTTTTTTCATGTTCATGTTTTTTGGTGCGCCCCCTCCCCCGCGCACATATTCTGCCTATAACACTTGAAACTGTGAAATTGTCAGGGTGGATCACTAACCGCCACCGCCACACCCCCTCCCCCCGCGCACATATTCTACCTTTAGATTGACGTCAATATATTGGACCGGCCCAAACCCCGTCGGCCCACCGGGGATTTCCCTGGTATCCCCGATGGGCAGTCCGCCCCTGGACTCTATATCTACGCTCCTTCCCTACCCTCCACCCTCCACCCCGTAGGTATAGAAACGACTCTATATCTACGCTCCTTCCCTACCCTCCACCCTCCACTATGGTATGGCAGCGCAACGTCATCTCAGTTCCTCTTTTCAGTAATTCAAATGAGGAGTTCAGATTTTGACTTTCAGATCCCTGTCAGCATCCAGCATCAGAGGAAGCTGTGAGTAGTCAGAAATAAAGATTGTGAAATTTTCTCTTTTGTGGTTTTAGGTGTGTGTGTGTGTGTGTGTGTGTGTGTGTGTGTGTGTGTGTGTATGTGCAGGAACTTGCACAACTGCCTGAGCTGTGCGTGGAACAGTGGAACACAACATTCGACATTTTGAGATTACATTCTCATGACTGGCACTGCTTGTCAGGTATCTTGCAGGTCATCTGGTGGTTAAGGTGTTGACAATTTAAATAACCATGAACGACAAGGTCTAAATAGAGATGTGAACGTGGCCGAGATAACACCGGATGTAATGTAAGATTGTTCATGACGCCCACGCCTGAAACATTTACAAAGTGAATCTACCAGAGTAAAACACCCACCAAACCCAGTCCAAAATGTTCTGTCATATTCGTATGGTGACTCAATGTTTCTGAAGGGCAGTTATGTTATTTGACAGTACGGTATGAGTATTATGGAGATGGGTGTCGGCAGATGTTACCCCCACACACGCACACATTCACCCCCATTAAGTTTCCCTGTGTTGTGGGAGAAAAGGACTTCTCACAATTATTAAGGGTACAGTTTTCAAACCCCTCAACAGCTTGTGTTTTTGTGGGCAGGTTGAAACCTGTTACAAAGGTCAGCGTGGTCTACAGAATGGAAATAAATCTTGAATAGACGCACAGTTCTTCACCGAGAGGTCAGAGGTCAGATTGTGGTTGAATGGTGGTTGTGATTAACATGCCAGAGGTCACTAAGCAGTGTTGTTGTTTTTTGCAACACTCTTGACATTACTTCCATTCCTGACATTACATGACTTCTGAAATCGTGTGGTCTTGTTAGTGTCTTTTTGTCTCTCTCTGGCAACTATTTGACGATGTTGGCAGTTTTAGTGAGGCCATACAGGCAGGTTTCAAAATGGATTTCATCTTAACTCAATTTAGGTTTGATACCTTTCTGCTGTATTTGTTTAAGTTGAGTGTTTGGCTGCCCTAGAAGGTGTTATCTTTCCAAGTGATATCAGATCACCCTACCCTACCATACCATACCACACCATATCATACATTAACGGATCACAGACCAACCAAATCAGTTCAAATGTGACTGTTGCTTTTTTGACAGTCAAGAGGAACCTGGCCATGACATCAGTGAGTAGTACAATAAAAGTTCAACCTGCACGTTAAAGATGTCAGCTTGTTGAGAAACACATCAGTGATCTTGTTATGTAATGAGATGTTCAGGGCGTCTTCAAGCAGGCTCCACGCACGTCTTCTCAGAATGATTTGAGCGCTCGGGAAGTGGGTAGCGTGGAGTCAGCCACCCACGCTCTCTGACTGAGAGGGTGCACACTGAAATCGCGACCACGTCGTGGTGAGCCTATTCCGCCAATTCATTTTGCACTAAAAGCTTGCCACGCGCGCGTGTGTGTGTGTGTGTGTGAGTGCTCCTCTTCCTCCGCCCCTCTCCCCACCCCTAACATCTGTCTTTACTTTAAGTCATGTGATCTCGAAGAAAGGCAACGCAAGGTAGGTGACCTTACGCCGACAGTACCTCTGAGCAACCAACAGGACGTGAGTGAAGAGTTACCTTGAAAGGCAGAAACTCTTTGTTGCTCATAGCCTGGGCTGTAAAGTTTATGCCTTTTCAGTTTTCTACAAGTTGCTTACTCATAGCTTCCAGTATGTTCATTGTAGCATGAATTCCAATCAGTCAGTCCTCGATTCACCACTTCCAGTATCTTGCAAAGACAAGCTGATGATTTGAATAGAATTGTGTAACCACAGAACAATGAACAACACCCAATAAGCATGAAGAACATGGAGTCAACTTTGCATCCTATGTTTAACTCTACCATGTTCCCTCTATGCATATACTGTGTAGTCTGTATGTCTGTGTAGTCATTAACTGGATGGATAAAAGCAGATTATAGCAAATAGCCCCACAAAGTGACACCTTTCTGTAGTTCAGGAGGAATCTGATGCCCCCTCAGTGTATTAGGCCTACTTCATGATGACCCTTAGACTTAGTGATTATTCCACCCAGAGGGAGATCTATAGCTTTACTTTACCATAACCACTCATAGGTGGCACCTAAAAACACAAATAGAATATTCCTGGCCATTTTGTCCTTGTGAAAAGCCCAGATGGGATTGTTTTGTTCAGGACAGGTTTAGGTCTCAGGGATGTTCCAGTCAACTGGATTGTCAGCTGACCCAGGAAGAACATTTGTCTATAGTTATTTATGTTTTCACTCTGAATTTGTAAAACTAAACACGAACATATTAGGTGTCAATTAGTCATAAGTATTGGTTATTGCCATGCATTAACAAATGTTTAGAGAAGTTGCTACATGCTATTTTAGAAGTTACCTGGGTAACTGAATAATCCTGCTTGGTGCAATATACCTACCTGGACTCTAGTTTCTTGAAAGCAGGTGTATGACTGATAGACATTGTATACAAAACCAAAGCTGACACTGCATTTTCCCATGAATAGTATTTTTGTTTTTTAGTGTATGTAGTGGGTACTCAGTTGAGTGGCTTTTTCTTTTGCATGTGACTTATTTGTATTATAGTTTATAAGTAGTTTGAACTACTTTTTCTAAGTAGCTTTAGTTAACCAAACTAGATTTCTCCCTAGGGTAGCTTTGTTTGTTTTTGAACTTCTTCCAGAGTGAAGTAACTGGTAGCTTGCAAAGCTATGCTATCAAAGTAGCTTCCCCAACACTATATGATACAAGAGGCAGGCTTCCTAAATGTGACAAAAGAAACATTCTCGACTATACCAAGATAATAAAACAGGAAAACATCCCTCAACTGGATACATTAAACAAAAAGAGGGGGGGGGGGGTAGAGGTTGGAGATAAGCATTCATGATAAAGAGCACATTCCAGATGCCAGTACTTCTTGTCTGAGAGACAGTCGAGGTTGATCAGACTGGCGCTGCTCTGTGACATCATCAACACCCTCCCGTACCAAGCAAAAGGCCAAACACATGGCCTCCACAACCAGTATATTATCTTGCTTATCTCTCTTGTAGAGGTCACAAATAGAGATCAAATAATGGTGGTTAGGAAATCCTTAAAAAACTAAAAGAGGTCACCTTCCAGTGTTACCTGCACACTTTTGTTCAGGGTAGGCTCATTTGCCAGGACGTGGCTTGCAGTAAATGTTAGCTGTGTCCCCCTGAACTGTTGGTCTGTGTATATGATGTTTATTTGTTGTTAGGTAATGTTTGTTTTGTATACTTTATTCTTTCCGATTCCACAGATTGGCCGACTATTCTTATTTTTGTCTGGGAAGGCTTATATTTTACGAAGTAAAACTGAACATATGATTTTGTTTGTGGACTCATAGGCTAGCTTGACAAGTGGTAGAAGTAGTATGAAGGTATTTCAGTGTCTTTTTAATGCAAGCAGAAAATGCAGTTTTCAGAGCATTATTTCACATACTGAAATCAAAAATCAAGTTTGTGAATAAAAACATATGATCTGACAATAAGACTATATGCATTGCAAATTAATTAACCTGGATAATGGCGGAAATGAAAGACTTGGGCAAAGATCTCAAATTAATTGTATTGTCAGATAATATTTCAGTGCAACATTTGTATGCATTACAAGTGTGCACTTGTGTCAACCTGCCCCATAAGTGGATTATTCAGCAAATAAGAGCACATCATTATTATGATACACATAATAATGAACGTAGATTTATTTTAATTTTATATCTGAAACTGAACTCAAAACCCTAAGTGAGCATGAAAGTAACCCTTATTATTTCTATAAAAAGAAAAATCTGCCAACTCATGCACGTCAGTAAAAGTAATGATGTAAGTCACAGATTGCCTCTCTTGAGGTAGCCTTCGTGCAGCATGGGCCATTTGCTGCGTCTCACACCAAATAGTGACTGTGTGCCAGATTTTTACTTTAGATGGGAAAAGTGGAAATATTGTGCTCACGTCATTTTAGAGTGACCTTGATCGAAGGTAAACAAGATGTTGACTCAGGGGGTTGTGTTGCACAAGGTAGCTATTTCAGTTTTGGAGAAATCCTCACTGCGTCAATTTACCCCGCTCTATCCTACTTAAGGCCATAAGCCTAATAGCACCATCGTGTGGCAGAATGCACCGCTAGCAGCCAGTAGAATGTCGGTGACCAGAGAGGTCATCCTTACTTGCTGTTGTATGGAAAAAATAACGACTTGGACCAACCATTTTGTGGCCCACTGACACGCAAGCTAAACAAACTAAAGTAAGTAGTTATTAGCATGAGGGCAAGTTGACTGGGTGAACTATCTCTTTAAGGAGGAATGTAAAACATTAAGTGGGTTTTTCTGATGAAAATGCAGGTGAAGGAGTGAAATACTGAGACAAAATATAGGACCATAAAAACATTTTCCTGTTCCCAAAAATGGCCATTTATTCCCTCTGCATATTAAACTTAACATAACTCATGATGAGCTGTATTTAAATCAATCACAAAAATTACAATCCATTCTGGTATTTTGGTGTGCATCAGATTTATTTGCAGACTTCCACTTTATTTTAACCCTACTAAAGGTGCTACAAAAGGATTCCCTGACGAGCAGGAAATAACCATACACTTCCCCTTTGTGGAAATACCCCACAGGACAGGTTTGACGGTGCACAGTGCAGCTCTGTGACTAATCCACATAGTGGCCCATTGGCAGGTAGTCATGTGAGTTCAAGGATTCGCTTTCCTAGGAGCCGGACACATTCTCAGTCAACACCAAGCAGAAACACTGCTGATGAGAAAACTAAACTAAAACTAAGTCGTCAGATCGCTTCGGATTTTCCTCAGGTAGCGACATCCGAGCAGTGGTATACTCAAAAAACGCACAAAGCTGTTTCAATATTACCAGGGTGCATATCAAAATAAGAACTGTTGGTCACATTCACGTAGAACTAAATGAGCATAAATACTGGCCATGGGTTTTCAAGTCTAAAATCAAGGCTTATGTAGGGACAGGGAAAGTTAATCGGAAAAGTCAACTCAGTCGTATAAATCACAATACTTGCAGAGTGTAGCACTAACAACACATTAGGCCAATTCAATCCTTGGCGATTAACAGTAGTGTTCTGAGACTGTATGGTAGTCTTTTCAGGAAGAATATGCACACTGAGGCTGAATATGAACTCACCAGACATAAACTTTACTTTGGAGCGCCATGCAAGAAGATGGCCACACATTGGTCACCCCTGGGGTTATGACCTTTGGATGAGGCACGTGCAACGTATGTCCTTGTGTTATATATATTAAAGTGTATGTCCTTGTGTTATATATATATTAAAGTGTATGTCCTTGTGCTATATATATATTAAAGTGTATGTCCTTTTGTTATATATATTAAAGTGTTGGCAGACTCAAAGAGGAGACGCACGTACTGTATGTCCTTGGGTTATACAGTGGGGAAAATAAGTATTTGAACCCCTGCCGATTTCGCAAGTTTGGCCACTTGCAAAGAAATGTGTGATCTATAATTGATCATCCGAAAGGTGCAGAATAACCCCAGAACTACACAGGGGGAGCTTGTGAATGATCTCAAGGCAGCTGGGACCACAGTCACCAAGAAAACCATTGGCAACACACTACGCCGTAATGGTTTGAAGTACTGCAGCACTCGCAAGGTCCCCCTGCTCAAGGAAGCACATGTACAGGGCCGTCTGAAGTTTGCCAATGAACACTTAAATGATTCTAAGGAGAATTGGGAGACAGGATGTGGTCAGATGAGACCAAAATCAAGCTCTTTGGCATCAACTCGACTTGCCGCGTTTGGAGGGGGAAGAATGCTGAATATGACACCATCCCCACCGTCAAGCATGGAGGTGGAAACATTATGCTTTGGGGCTGTTTCTCTGCCAAGAGTACAGGACGCCTCCACTGCATCGAGGGGACTATGGATGGGGCCATGTAACGTGGAATATTGGGCTTGAACCTCATTCCCTCATATTGAAAACGCAACCTTTGATTTGGAGAGGATCTGCAAAGAGGAGTGGACCAAAATCCCTCCTGAGATGTGTGTAAACCTGGTGACCAACTACAAGAAAAGTCTGACGTCTGTGCTTGCCAACAAGGGTTATTCCACCAAGTACTAAGTCATGTTTTGCTAGGGGTTCAAATACTTATTTTCTGCATCAAATGCAAATTAAGTCATAAATGTTATAAAATGCAGTTTTCTGGATTTTTTTGTTGATACTCTGTTTCTCACTGTTAAAATACACCTACTATTACAATTATAGATCACACATTTCTTTGCAAGTGGTCAAACTTGCGAAATCGGCAGGGGTTCAAATACTTATTTTCCCCACTGTATGTATTAAAGTGTATGTCCTTTTGTTATATATATTAAAGTGTTGGCAGACTCAAAGAGAAGACGCACATCTGCCTGTCAAGAATGCAAATTACTTGATTTTATTGCAATGGGGCACGTCATGACAGAGTTGGATATTCTTCATGTAAACAGGACTTGTCCAACATATTGCGCTTTCAGTAGTTTTGGTCTTGCAATCAGTGCATCAGTAGATTTATTGCATGTATTGTGAAGGGCACTGTGGTCATCTTTCCACTCTAATAATTCGATATTCTTTTGTTGTGTTCTGTTTTACCAGGAAATGAAACTGAAAATGACCATTTACAGGGACAACAAAGGGAGTATACATCCTGAACAGCACCATGAATGGGCTGGTGCTGAGTGAGAGATAGATAGATAGATAGATAGAGAGAGAGAGAGAGAGAGAGAGAGAGAGAGATAAAGAGAGAGAGAGCTAGATAGATAGAGAGAGAGATGGAGAGAGGATGCATGAAGCACTGGAGGTTCTTGGAATCCCTAGAACAACTGGATCATGCATTCTCTGGACTTCCCAACTCCGACCCACTTGACTGTAAAAAGTGGAAAAGCATGAAGCAAGGTTAGTGTGTTTAAAAACAGTTATGTACAATAACCCTATCGGAGTTTGATCATTGTAAAAATAATCATCTGACTACACAAGAATTACTTTTGAATATGATGACAAACAGTACGACTACGGTTGTATGACCTAGTTCAAACATTTTTTTTTTGTCCTTTCCAAGTAACTGGGCATATAACCAACTTAACATACACATAAATCAACCCCCCCCCCCCCCAGTACACACACACTCACACAAATACACACACGGACTGGTCTCTATTGGATTGGCACCTCACTGGTTCTTTAATGTTCCTTCTACCCAGCTGACTTACTAGGGACACCGACGTGGCTCTCCACAAAGCGAATGTAGCTCTGGGCCTTGGCTGGCAGCTCGTCCCACTTCCTGCATGGTGAGGTGTCACTCTTCCACCCCGGCAGCTTCTCGTACTCCACCTCCACCTTCTGAAGAATCTCCAAGTTGGCTGGAATGGGGAAGAGAAGACAGGTTGGCACGGGGCCATCGGAGCAGGCCACTCTCCCAACAATTCTCAATCTTTTTCTTTGCTTGTACAGCACAAATTCTGAAGGACAAATCGCTGTCAGTTGTGTAAATGCCCAAGTAAAATAGATGGTGCTTTCATCTCGAAGGGACTACTATGCTACAAACATTCAATGCTCTCCTACCAAGTTGTGTAATGTTGTGTCAAGTACATCTGATGCAGATTGAAGGGAGATGTGGCTACCTCTGGACAGGTATCTACTTTGCCTTAAAGCCCTAAATGAATTTTAAAATGTCTTCATTTTCATTCTTTAAGGTGGTACCTGGAAAGTATGGGATTCGTTTGCCATTGAGTTTGTACGCAACACCAACTTTGATCTCATCCATCACATCAAGGATATCAAGTTTGGTTAAAGCCAACCTGAAAAAAAAAGAGTAAAAATTAGTTTTGTAAATTTGTAAATTTAAAAGTTTGTTCAACATTTCCTCTTTGGTTAAGGTTAGTTCTGCACTAGTCTACTTCAGGTGAGATAAAGAAGGCAGCATCCTGCACTGACGCAGTGAAGCCGTTGATCATGTAGGCATAGCGCAGGATGACCAGATCCAGCCAACCACAGCGCCGCTTCCGCCCCGTGGTCACGCCCACCTCATGGCCTCTGGTCTGAAGCAGCTCCCCGACGTCCTGCGTCACGGGAGAGGAGCAAGCAGAAAGACTCACGTCAGCCCTCGCAATACCCACAACTGTTCTCAGATCAGCAAATATTTACAAGGTGCTAACATGTGTGTGTGTGTGTGGGGGGGGGGATTCTACCGCAAGGCTGGATCCTCTTAAAAGAGACTCGCTCACTCCCCTGTCAACACTGGCTTGTGCACTGACGACTAAAACTGAGCTGTGATAAAAGAGGCATTCGGGAGTTCCTGTGACATGTGACAGGTCATGGGATGGTCTGTGCTTTGAGCGACAGTCGGTACGGGACGAATCCCTGCGACTGTGGGCTACTACAGCGGAGACACCACCCTGACCTCTTACCTGTGGCTCTCGCTCTGCATACAGCTTTTAGGAGAGGCGACACGACTTAGTCCCACATCTCAAGTGTTTCACAGTGTCATGCTCTCTGTGTATTTTGGATCTTGAGAGCATAGGGTCCTGACACGCTCATGCCAATACTGTGGTGCTGGTAAGTGGTAAGTGGTAAGTCAATGTGTTGTATGAGGCTATTCCAGAGATGCACCACACAATGTCATATATTGTAGAATATATATAAAATATATATAAATATATAAAATATCACGTGCAAAACAAAAACCATCTAATCAGTTCCATCTCAAGGATGTTGCAGCAGCATAGACTTATACAATGTATATGTATATGTGTCTTATATAGAATCTCTGTCACAGTCCTGCAAATGCTTTAAATGGGGCAATAACACAGGGTACACACTCACGTTGAGCTGTTCAGTGGGAAATGCACCAATTCCCACACGGGTGGTGTAGGCCTTGACCACGCCATAAACATCACCCACATTCTGTGGAGGGATGCCAAGCCCGGTGCACACGCCACCAACGGTGCAGTTTGATGATGTCACAAAGGGATATGTACCTATCCACGGAGCATGAGAAGAAAGTTCATATGAAAGGTCAAGTACTTAGCAGACGGTTTCACCCAAGGTGACTTCCAGAGGCCTCTCACAGTGGCTAGAAACTGGACCCGGGTCAACCGTTTACAGGACGGCGGCGCTGACCACTCCAACCACATCAACACCCCACTATGAGTGACAAAAACCTGAATATATGAGAGAATATCTTCAATGTCTCCCGAAACAAGCAGCTGCAGATCTGAGATGTTATCCCCAACCACAGGCCACATTGGTTACTGTTTTTCTCATGAAAGTTGACTCTTTACATGTATCACACACAAACACACAGAGACAAACACAAACACACCCACACACAGACACACACACACATACAAACACATGAAAGTTTAGACTCTTTACATGTATCACACACAAACACACAGACACTGGCCTATGCTTAAAGTAGAAACAGTAACGTGCCTTCAAAGCGACTCTGTTGAAAGAGACAGAAGTATCGCCTTACCAAAGTCAATGTCAAGCAGGGCAGCGTTGGCTCCCTCCACGAGGATCCTCTTGGGTGATCCGTGGAGAGCCTCGTACATGAAATACACCCCATCTCTCACCATGGGCCTGATACGCTCAGCATACTCCTGCACGTTTGCACAAAGGGGGTGGGGGGAGGTGGGGTTGGGGCTTGACCTTCATGGGTGACCTTCCTGGGACAAAGTCTACAAGTGGACTCGAGTCTGACACACGCTACATAAACTGACACATGCGGTTTCAAAGCCATGTCAAGTCAAGAGGACAGAGAACTCATACCTAACGGACAACAGTTGACAGCACGAGAAAGACATCTTGTTGGATTACGTATTACGCATAGCAGTCAGCTGGCTTGCTGGTTTGTTTTATACTCTGTTTGTTCAGAACCACATGGAACATATGTTAGGTTTTTCCAAACTTAACTGGTTGCTGTTCTTTATAGAAAAGTATACTATAAAAGCACATATACAGTACTTAGGAAAATATCACAACATGTCAGTAGTAGTAGTAGCAGTAGCATAACAGTAGTAGCAAACTCAACTCAATGCTTAGGCATAAACCAAAGACCTTCACTAAATACAGCCTTAAATCTTCTTCTATGCGCAAATGAGCTGTTAATTGACCAGGTATGTGGGTGTCATCTTAAATAGGACTTATTTATTAGGCCACAGGAATGTCTAGCCCAGCATATAAGATAACATCATCCCTACTCGGAGATTCAAAAGATCTATAAATAAGACAGGGGGACTAGCAACTGAGGACACGATTACAGTACACTGGCAAAGTCTGAGGACACTCTTCCCACACACTTTATAGAATCTACACAGCTCTTCCCACACACTTTATAGAATCTACACAGCTCTTCCCACACACTTTATAGAATCTACACAGCTCTTCCAACACACTTTATAGAATCTACACAGCTCTTCCCACACACTTTATAGAATCTACACAGCTCTTCCCACACACTTTATAGAATCTACACAGCTCTTCCCACACACTTTATAGAATCTACACTCACCTGAAGTTTCTTCAGCTGGCCGTCGACGTCCACTTCCAGAGTAGGGAACATGGACTGGTACTGCTGAGCAAGCAGTTTGAATCTACATTTTTTACAAGAAATGATATGAAATGATAAAGAAATGAGCAGAAGCACAGTATATCAAGGCTTTTAAGAATCACACACTCTCCTACCTGGCTGAAAACTCTTTGAAGTCAGCGAGCAGGTCACAGATTCTCAGGCCGGTGCGAGAAGCTTTGCTGGAGTATGTCGGTCCGATTCCTTTTTTTGTGGTTCCAATGCTGTGAGATAAAAAGTATTACATTCAGACATTTTTGAGAATCAGTCATGTAGTCCAAGAAATGAGATGTGTAGAAAATGCCATCTCGATTAACATCTTTTAATAAATTCTTTGAGCTAAAGTTCTGTATGTACAGGATGTTGATGTGCCTGTGAATAAATGTAATTCTGTACACAGTTGCAGCAAGACATATATATACTAAATAAATCCAGTAACTGCGTATAGTATGACACACATTCACTGAACTAGTGTCTGCGCTGCTCACTTCTTCCCCTCCTGGGCCTTCCGCTGCGCCTCCTGAAGACCATCCACCTCCTGGTGGAAGTCAAACACTGTCCACAAGAGAAGAGCATCTCAACATCGGGTTTGTACGTGAGCAATGCATTGCTGTTCCCAGATGAGTCCCTTACCTATGTGGGCCCTGTCGGAGATGACCACTCTCTTCTCCCAGTCTTTGAGACCTGTGTCGGATATTATGTCAAAGAGAGAGAGAGAGAAAGAGAGAGAGAGAGAGAGAGAGAGAGATGTTCCCATAACAGTGTACAGTCTCTCCATGAGAATATAAAAAAAAATCAATTTAACACTCAAACAGTGAAGTTAATCTTTTTGAATGTGTGCACACATCTCTTTTCCATGATATACCCCCATTCCGGGTCTAGAGTAGGCTCCTTCTTTTTTTTTTTTTACCTTTCTTCTCATTTTTATCCCCTTCCTCAAATAATCCAGGAAGATGGATGACAACTCCATTACCTAAAAGGAACAAAGAGAGTTTCAACATCAAAGAACTGAACACTGCTGACAAATCACAGCCTCTTAAGTCTCTTTAGCTGGTATCACTGACAGCCCCATCACATTAGCTGTTAGCTGTTAGCTGTGTGAAAAGCTCATTTGCTCGACCCACCGATGAAAGAGGTGGCTTTGGAGTTGATGATGCCGCTGGGAAGGAGGTGGAAGTCATATTCTTTGCCGTCTACCACTACAGTATGACCCGCATTGTTGCCTCCCTGTGATAAAGATGACAGGAGAAAAAACTGAAATTGAGCACAATATTTTTTTTATTGAGAGCATTATTTAATCATTATATGTGCATTGAAATGTGTCACATTATAGGTGCAGTATGTCGTTTGACATAAAGACAAAAAATGCGTCCAGACTTAAAACAGAACTATATCCGGAAATGCACCGTAATTATGCAGTACTTCAGACAATCAAGATGATGAACACTCCACTGAACACAGACTAACAAAGCTGTTTTAACAGACAAGCTGGCCAAGAGTGCTGAGTCACATGACATCGGACCAAGTCCAGGATTGGAGCTTGCCAACATTAAGCTGCCTAGTAGAGTACAGTAGCCATATATTCAGCAATCCAAAAAAATGTACGACTTCAATAAACAGGACATATGTAAAGGATATGAGTAAGTCTTAAGTACATTCCATTTCCATCTAGGCCAAGCAGAAGCGGGCACATCAAAGGTGTGGACAGTAAGCACAGACAACCGTCCTTGATTTTGCAAACAAAGGCAAAACAAAACAAGTCTACAGGTCATTTGTTGACAGGTACCACATTCGAACAAGTGTTTTGTAGTTAGGCTTAATAATTTGGTGGTGGTGACTAAAAGTTGATCAAAGTAACTAATGTTGTTCTCATAAGCACTGGCTATTCTGACATACTGATATTCACACAACGCATAGTAACGTCTGTAAATCAACACATTGGGTCAGCTGCTTTGAAAAATCATCATTAAAATGTTAGCAGCAGTCTCAGTAACACACTGACATAAATCAATAGCCGATTCAGTGTCTCGCTGCCATATTAAATTATGACACAAAGGCTAAGAGATCTTGCAGATTCATAGCTTTGTTTTCTACAGCCAGCAAAACCCAACTGCTTCTGTTTCAGACACCTACCCCATCTACCCCTCCACACACATCACCTACCCCCCTACCCCTCCACACAAATCACCTACCTCCTCTACCCTTTCTACCCCACCTACCCCTCCACACAAAACAGATTACCCTCCTGCTCTGGTGCCAGTGGCTAGACTATGGAGGCCCACATGAAGTTACACTAGAGAAAGAGAAAGAGCTATTTTAACAGGGGGGACAACGTGAAGCCAGACAGCAAGTGGGATCTCAGTTTGCCCTTCTCATGTATCCTGACTGCCCCTCCGTTTATTCCCTGGGCCGCCCTACCCCCCCCCCCCCCCCCCCCCCCCAACACACACCCCCACACACCCCTCCCACCCCCCCACAGCTGACAGACAGAGGGGGCCAGGAATCCCCCCCACACACACAATTTACAGTATGTGCCAGCCTTGTTATATAGTGACCAAGCATGAAAGTTGCAATCCTCTATCTTCCATACTTGCTAAAGTGGTGTTTTTTGGATGTTTGACCATTTCTGGACAACTGGCTTGCTTAGCCTCAAAGTGACTAAGCGTAAACTGACTCGGAAAGACTGGGAGACGGAAAAACCATCACGAACACAGAATTTGGATCAATGGGAAAAGCAGCAGTAGATTACAAGTTGCATTCCCACAAAATCCCATTCTAAACATAAGATATAAGAGTTCCTTTGAGAATAGATGAATTCATTTACAAGAGTAATGCATAGCACACAAACATTCACTGCTGTTTTCAGGTCGTACAGCTCTCTCTGAAGGCTCACTTTAGTTTTGCATTTTTGTTATCCATTTCTGACAAACCAAGGTGCAAAAAACAACAATATATATAATTATTCTTATCCCATATTTGACACTCTATCTCTTGCAATGACAATCATATGCTACACTGAGACTGTGCCTTAGAAGAATCATCTAGGGAACTTCCCCAACCCAAAATATTATTTTTGGTGGACCCCTGAAACCCTGTGGCAATATAACAAAGTGGGTGGTTCCATATGGCCTCTAACACACAACTGTCTACAGGCTGGACTTTTCACACACACACACACACACACACACACCCCAAATAATACCATACATTCATACCATATGGACATAGATGAATTGCAAAAGCCTAATACACACGTTTCAAAAGCACTTAAAATGATGGAACAAAATAACTCCACAGGTGAAGTTGTTTTGGTGTGATATTTGGTGTGATTTGGCGGAGTTCTTGGTCATTTGGCCACAGTCCGCCCCGCTGATAAGAAATGCTAGTTCTGGCGTCTGAGGCTTGCCGTCTGAAAATGTGTCACCCCTTCACTTATTAGGTGCAGAGCTTAGTGAAAGAAAGTCTGCTCAGATACCGTTACAGTGGTCGAGGAAGTCCTGTCTGCTAAAGGCACAGCCTATAGATACGCTCAAAGGTCATCTGTCAATATTTATAGAAAACAAAGCCGTGGAAAACAGCTTCTACATTCTTTCAAGCGACTCTCACGACGACAGATAGGCAGCACAATTGGTCAACTGTCTGAAGCTGTGCGTAGGCTATCCTTGACTATTTATTCTCTGGTCCCTAGTGGCTCTCAGAAAATTCCATGACGAAGATACAGACAATTAGAGAAGTTAAAGAATCAAAGAATCCATAACCTGCAAACTCTACTGTGACAAACTCAACTTGCAAACTAATTGCAAACATGGTTAAGACCTACCTGGACAGATTTGACAATATATCATCACATAGTCTCTTCACTCTATTAGGAATTCCAATTGTTTACAGTTCACTTCTAGAAGCATAACTCACTGATAAGCCAAAGTAACTTCAAGTTACCTGACATCTGCACACAATGTCCGACTCAGTCGCAAGCAGATCGACCACTTTTCCCTTGCCTTCGTCGCCCCACTGTCCACCGAGAACAACAGTCACCCTGTTCCCCACATCATTCCGGGGCCGCTTCTTCCCTGCGTTGGGGCTTGTCTGATCTTTTGCCGACATGTTCACAACAGCCTAGCGGTGAGCGCCTCCGAACTGAAACAGGACAAACAGACTGCGGCCGCTCTCCAAGCCGGACTACCCTAATATGGTTCAGACTTCAGTGATGTCAGAGGAAGAGGCACAAAGTGACCTTCACATGACCAAGTCGCCGCGCGCACGATTAATCGTGCAATTGTATTTAAACCACAATAAATATTAGCCTGCTCGGGCAGATGTGGAACTGATTCTCAGACAAATGTATTCGTGGACACACGCACGCATGCACGCACACACAATTGATACGCACAATGAAAGGTAAACGTATAGCTTGGAAAGACTCCAACGAAGCAGCCACTTTATTGTCATACTTTTGATTACATTCTACAATTTGCTTTAAGAGTGAATGCAACAGTTATCAGTGTAAACAAGAGTCTTTCTAGTAATAAAATATGGTATTTTAAAATAACATCTCTCAGTGACCAATTGATTGATTGGTCTGAACTGATATGAGAAAAGAAATCATTTTAGTCAGTATAGACAGGTTCGTTTGTCACATATCTTTGAAATGTGCTGAATTACAGAGCGTTACATGATGTTCTTTGTATGTATGTGACATTTTCAGATAATCAGGCACACGTGAACATTTCCTTCTCAGAGTCCGTGATGGGGATAGACTCCATACATTCATTCCCCCGTAGTCAGGGGGAACTGCAGATTGCTTTTGTTATCCATGCGGTCAGTATCAGGTTTTATTTTCAAATCCAGAATCAAAGGTCCATCTATTTTTTGAGTTTGGATGTCTGGCCTTTGGACTTGATTTTGTTTCTCCTCTTAGCGCCCCCTGTGGAGAGAACACAAACAGCAATAGTGAGGTACAAATGGAAGCATAAAAAAGGAAACCACATTGAATGAAACAGTATCATACACATATTCCCATCAATTTAAGTTTGCTGAGCGCGTGAAATGAAATACATGAGGACAGCCAAGAGGTCACATGATCAGAGAGAGAGAACGCAGATTGAACCGTAATAAGACAGACCTGCTGGGTTGGAGCAGACTTTAGATGGCACACTAAACTGAAAGGCCATTAACAATGCCATCACAGGCATATACAACATGATGGACCCTGTTGTTTTAAAAACACAAGCTGTAAAGAGTATTTAACATCACCAGTCTTCTCATCATTATTTGTCTTAAGAGAAAGAAAGAGAGAGAGGGAGAGAGAGAGAAAGAAAGTTCAAGCTCTCATCAGAGAGCAATAAAGTTTGATCCATCTCAACAGTCAGTTTACTGCAAGTGGATAGTCTAGTCCAAGCAACAACGACGGGGGGGAATAAGAAAGAAGCACTGAGAATGATAAATGAAAACATTGCAAAATGACAAATCACAGCTAAAACAGTGAATTGACGAAACATCCACTAGATAACGTGCCACATCACCAGTGACTCAGACCTAATCAATGCTAATCTATACGAAGCCCGGCAGGCATCCAAACGACTGTGTGCTACTTCTCCATGAGTCTGAATCGGCCTGCTGCAGCTGTGGTTACAGCGTGTGGGTTAAGGTCGGGTCCACTGGCGTTCATTTGGTCGCTACGCGCTCTCCAGCAGGGGACTCGTGTCTCCTTAATAAGGTCAGCTCAACGAGAGTGGATAGAGAGAGAGAGAGAGAGACAGAGGGAGAGACAGATAGATAGACAAATAGACAGACAGATAGATAATGTAGACTGAATGTGTGTGAGTGTCACTCTGGAATGGGCACAGGCACACACACAATGTCAGCTCACACAAAAGACAGAGACAGTGTTTGACAGACAAAAACATTGCTACCCAGAAGCCCCACATTTCCAGACGAACAGTGAGGGGGACACAGGGACAGTATGGAGACAGCTACACGTACAGAGACCCGGGGACCTGGATGAGTGGTAGTTGGAGAAGCGTGAGTGGGATTAAACAGGGCAGATCAGCCTCCACCAACACCGTGAAAGTTTTAGTGCATATTATAACAGTTATATGCCCCTCACCACATGAACATACCTCACTGAACAACACATTTTTTTTTTTTTTTTTTGGGTTTGTTGTGCTTGGCTCCTGTACCCGAATCTGTGTGGAGGAAAACCCCCCCAAAAGAGAGGAAGACATTTCGTTTCAGGTTGTTTATACTGTCAAATAATGACTGATTCATCGCCAAAACCTGTTTCTGGGGTTTCAGCTGGCCTTATCAGTGGCTTGAGAGAGCACAGTGCTTCACAAAGGGCTGTTCAAATACTGATCACTGTCCAGCTCCCATTAATGACTCATTGTAAAGGAGGACTCATCCAGCATTGTCCATTAAACTTAATAAGAGACATTTGAACATTTGAACATTTCTAAAAGTGATATTTGTATATCATGTATCATACAACTAAACCTAAATATGTAAACTCTAGAAGGGTCATTACAGAAAGGAACAGAAACTGATATGGCCATTTCAATAGCTATATACATACCGGTATATGGCCATATCAATAGCTATATGGGCCATTCTACCGAATTGGTGCAAAGTGTGGTCCCACAACAAGAAAAACTTTTTACAAAACAATTAAGTATTCAGACATAGATATTATTTACTAAGAATATGTTATGGTCTATTTCAATCCAAGACATTAAATGAGATAGGGATAAGCTAAATATATACAAAATCATCATTTATAGGGTACTTTCTATTGGGAAGTAGCTGTCCCCAACCCTGACATCTAAATTTCAATTTCTGTAAATAACACTTTTTACACTTTTTTAATTTTTTTCAATGATCTAATTTCAAAGATCTTTATGATTAAGTTTAAACAGAACTTGGAAGATTTAGATTTATTGTGGGTTTAATTAAAAAAAAAAAAAAACTATGCTCAAAAAATCATGTCCATAGTTTTCATGTCACTACCGAAACAAAGGAGTTTTAGTCCATTGGCTGAGCCTGGTTTTTAGCCACACCCCTGCATTTATAACCAGGCAGTGATACTGCATCCCTGTCCCTCATGGCTGAATGGTAAGTAGCTAGATCCCATACTTTTGATATAACTGTGTTCCAAAGTCTGAAAATCAGTGTGTAACCTTAAGAATGGTCACTACCGAACACATAACTTTTGGGGGTTTTATGCAAAGTATTATGTTTGTTTGTGAGTACACCTCTTCAAAGATTTGTTTGCTAGTCATGTACTTGCTAGAATTATTTATTTATGCTCGAAGTTAGCTAGAATTGTCACTACCGAAACAGTCACTACCGAAACAGTCACTACCAAAACATATGGTAAAGTTTCGGTAGTGACATGATCGTTTCGGTAGTGACAAAATGGAATGGTAAGTAGTTCAATCCCATCATTTTGAAATAAATGTGTTATGTGGACTAAATGGTAAACATGTAGATAATGCTGATTTCTATCTGAAATTGTTCAGGAGAGAAAGAATCATAAGACACCAAAATGCCAAAAGGAAAAAGTGGAGCAGAGAGGCTGAGAGAATACCGACAAAGAGTGAGGGATGACCCAGTGAAACACCAAGAATATTTAAGGAAGGAAAGAGAAAGAAATAAGAAACGAAAGGAAGAAGGAAAGTTGAAATGTATCAGTGATTTATCCAACAGGGAGCAAAAGAAGGTCAGAAAATCATGGAGGAAAAGACAGCAAAAGCACAAAACATTTGTGTTTTTAATATTCCCAACCTAAAGCATGGTATGAGTTCAGATTAAGCAATAAGGTTGAGGAAATATGATACAACCTTGCAAACAAAATACTGTGGTCACTACCGAAACAGTGCAGTCACTACCGAAACACTGGATGTTTTGTAAAAAATAAAGTATATTGAGTTATCAACTAAAATGTTATGAAACTGATTGGTTTAATGTATGTTCAATTTCATCAATCATCAACTCTGGAATCAATATGATCAGTATTTTGCATTTTACAAAGAAATATTGCACTTAGATTTTGATGAATTGTATAAATTGATAAATTTGGTAAAAATTTCATTTTTATTGATTTCATTGTGAAAACCTTCAAGAAATATTTGTAAAAATACTCTTCAGAGAAGGGAAGGAAACACAATCTGAACAGGTTAAAAATAATACTCTTTTACCATAGTGTATTACTATGTTTCGGTAGTGACAATTTTTGGGAGAGGAAAAACATTCCAGAACATTCTGAAAATACAACATAAAAATTGACGGTTCTTTTACTAGATATGTGTGCTTTAGATATGATTCAATATACAAACGGACAAAGTTTTGGGAATAAAACATACAAATTTTCAAAATATTTCCAACCTGACTTTGCACCAATTCGATAGAATGGCCCATATACATTCATAGTGAAGACACCATTTTACAGTCATCGAAATTAATTAATGCACATTAGGCTACTGTGTAAGACATTACCTTGGCTTTTTCTCTGCGTGTCCTTGTTGTGCAAACCCTTTGAGCAAACCCCTTTTTTTCCCGTGACGTTTACTCCTGCAGCAGCGGGCACCTCCTCCGAGACGTCCCTCTCCACCTCCTCCGAGACGTCCCTCTCCTCCACCTCCTCCGAGACGTCCCTCTCCTCTACCGCCTCCGCTACGCTCTCCTCGCTCCGGCTCGCTGGCGTCAGATCCACTGCTCTGGCAAGGAGCGCATTCCCTTTAATGTCTGCCTGGTCTACACCCAGACCCCCTTCACTCTCCTGAGGCCCTGCTATAGTCCTCTTGGGCGGCTCGCACACCTCAGTCTGGGGTTCTCCCCCCTCGGACTGATCGGGGCGGGTCAGAGAGTCTGCGGGGACAGCTGGTGGCCCTGATATGGGTGTGGTTGGTTGTGGAGTGTCATCCTGCGGAGGGCTCGGCTCACTGGACTCCCGTGGCTCCCTGCTCAAAGCCACAGGTTCATCTCCGGCTCGGGCGTTGCCAGGGATGGGACCTCCCTCAGGTTTCGTGGTCTCATCTGTTACCACACACACACACACACACACACACACACACACACACACACACACACACACACACACACACACACACACACACACACACACACAACACAATAGAACAATACTGAATGCTACAATTATCTATATGTTTAATATTACTTGATTCTATTTCAGTATCTTTAAGCTCTTTCTCTAAAAGATTTATCGTTAAGCAAGCATATGAGGTACTGTCTACAAAGAAAAGCCAGTGGACAGACTGGTATTGCTCATACCAGTCTGAATGCTATGCCTGTTCCTGCCACCAGGTGGCAGTTTGTCCTTCTCTGCCCGTGGCCTGGCCTTCCTCAGTGGAAAGCCCTTCTTGATGTCAGCCAGCAGGTGGTCGATGATGCAGCCCTCCTCTTGAATCGGAGGGCCTTTGCGTACTGAAACAGAAACAGGGAGGGAATATGCATCACGTCTTTCCTGACACAATGTTAGAAAATGACTGATAGTGATAGATGGACAATGAAGACAACAGAGTGGTGAGCTAAGGGAGAAGTAAAAGTCAAAGGCATTTTCAGAAAAAGTTTGCCTGCTTTGCAGCCACCAAACGCCACACTCAGGTTCCTGGATGAATGAAATGTAAGCAGGTGAACACTGATAATTCAGAGGTTGGTAGAGATGACACCCACTGATCTTTCCGTCTTCTCCTCTCTCCTGCTTGGCCTCCTCCTCTGCCTTCTGTATCCGCCTCTTCTCCGCTTTGATGGCCTGTTCTTTTCTGTTGTGGTTGTCCTGACGATGACAGCGCCACATTAGACAAGCACTGGAAAAACATGACCTCACCCTAACTTAGAGCGGAGCGAACTATATCATACTTCATAAAACCATCCAGGTGGATTCTACACTGGGGCAGTTAGGTGCTCGTCAGTTGTCGGAAAGTTACCTGTGACCGGAATTGTGCTAAATGTTTAGACATAAGGAAACCAATCCAATGTATCTCGTTTTTCTTGTTTACAACATTCTTTCAACCAATCGGTGTATATGTTTGTCAGAAACAGTGTAACAGCTCATTTCCGTTTCCTTGTGTGGAAACGTGAGTTTCTCCCCGTCCTGCTCAAAGCTAACGTGAAGCTCCTGTGACGGTTACATTTGTTCATTCCAAACCAAGCTTCAGAAATAAAAAAAAGTCACAAAGAAAAAGTAAATACACTTCACTGTGCAACACAGACCATACAGGTTACATGCAGGTAGAAGATACTAAGGTTGCTCTCAAAGAAAGCAGTAAGGCTGATGATCAGATGATAGTGTTGTGGTCAAAAGGATGTGGGGACAGAAATAGGATTTTGAATCAACTAAAGACATAGAGCTACTCTGGTCAAGATGGTCACTGGATACTTCCGGTAAAGGTTTTCCCACAAGTCAGGTTATGAATGGGGTTTACAGTTCCATGCCATCATCTTCATACTTTAATAGCTTTGAGGAAGAGGCCACGGAAGGTCCTCAGGATCCCAAAGAGCTCCTCAAGTGAGAAGCGTGCGGCGTCTTCACAGAAGTACAGAGCCATGTCCTCCTTCTTCCTCTCAATGGAGGCCAGGCGCTCCTCAAGATCTCCACTATGATCCAGGCAGGCCTTAAGAGAGGGGAGGCAGTGTTTGAGTCACTTATACTCTTTGTAAACTACTATTTATACAGTATTTAATCATCAGAATGTCATAATCCACAGTGCACTAATAGCACTATTTATACAGTATTTAAACATCAGAATGTCATAATCCACATAGCACTAATAGTACTATTTATACAGTATTTAAACATCAGGCTTGACTGTTCTCTCCCTTGTACGTCGCTTTGGACAAAAGTGTCTGCTAAATGACTAAATGTAAATGTAAATGTAGATTAATAGTACACTAGGGAATGGAGGCCGTACCTTGATGTCGTTCAGATACTGTCCTTTAATGTCCTCTATTGAAGAGGAGGAAACTTTCTTTTCTGAATCCTTCAGACCTTTAATCAGGGTGTTAGCCTCCGATTGGACAGAATCCAGGCTGACTCTGTTTGGACATGATATTTGAGTTAAGGCATTACCTGGTGTTAGACGCAAAGCACTGTGAAACAAACAAGATGGCTTCTGATTGAAAGAAGAATGCTTCTGTAACATCTTGTTTTTGGATAATGGTAAAAAAAATGGCAAATTTATGCAAACATTCACATAATAATTACCCTGCGGCTTTCTCACAAATCTCCAGGTCGTCAGCAAGTTTCAGCAGGTCAGGATGGTTCTGTTCAGCCTCCTGTGATCAGATGAAAGAGAACTCACAAACCCAGTTCTTCCCTAGGATTGGCTTTGGCATACTGACTGCAGTGCATGCCAGTCTGACAGTTTGGGGAATCATATGATGGCAAAGTCTCATGTTGCCATAACATAATGGTGACTTCATGCTTCCAGGCCATTGGTTGTTTGTTTTTTTCTTCAATTTAAAAAGCAAAGAACGCATCTAAAGAAGTATCAAAACTGTGCCTAAATTGAACTCATCTAAAGAAGTATCAAAACTGTGCCTAAATTGAGATTCTGGAAATAAGCATCTTCACAGAAACCATACTTTGCAATGGCAATCATTTAAGACTGTTTGTGTCTAATGCAGTGGTTCCCAAAGTGTGCGTGTGTGTGTGTGTGTGTGTGTGTGTGTGTGTGTGTGTGTGTGTTTGTGTGTGTGTGTGTGTGAGTATGTGTGTGTGTGAGTATGTGTGTGTGTGTGTGTTTGTGTGTGTGTGTGTGTGGGGGGGGGGGGGGGGGGGCAGGTTGAGGTTGACAAAACATAACAAGAAACCTAAACAACCAATCACAGGTCAAGTTTTCTATGACAGTGCTCTTACAGCATAGTAACCTATAGGGATGTACCCAAATCTAAATATGTTATTCGGGAAGGCACAAATAATCCCATGGAAACAGATAATTCTTCTACCCGAAGCTGCTTGTAATTATTCGGGGGGGGGAATCTGCTCCATGATTGACATGTCTGTGCATCATACAGTTTGGCTGGGACCAACTGGTCTACGTAGGCCTTTAGTGAGGCATGTCAAACTGGTATGGGCCTTTAGTGAGGCATGCCAAACTGGTATGGGCCTTTAGTGAGGCATGCCAAACTGGTATGGGCCTTTAGTGAGGCATGCCAAACTGGTATGGGCCTTTAGTGAGGCATGCCAAACTGGTATGGGCCTTTAGTGAGGCATGCCAAACTGGTATGGGCCTTTAGTGAGGCATGCCAAACTGGTATGGGCCTTTAGTGAGGCATGTCAAACTGGTATGGGCCTTTAGTGAGGCATGTCAAACTGGTATGGGCCTTTAGTGAGGCATGTCAAACTGGTATGGGCCTTTAGTGAGGCATGTCAAACTGGTCTACATTTAAATGAGCTAGCTTTGGATATGACGCAGCTATACGTCTCTGTCTGTATTTGACTTCATTCAGTCTCCAGTGAGTAAGCCAAAGCCAATGAGCCAAACTCTAATGTGCCACCAAACCTTTACTTGAGCAGCCCTCCAACAATCTGTTTCTCAGGGTGGACTGACAGCACTGGTAACCACAATGGCCAGCTTACGTGACCATCTTACGTTACGGCAAGCAATGCCCAGATATCCTACCTCAAGTATGTGATGGAGCAGCGTGATGCGGGACTTGTTGGCTTTGGTCTCTGTGAGTTTCAGCAGCGTGCTTATCTTGAAGCCCTCTGCATTGCCTGTGTGACTCCCCTTTTCCAAAGATAAGAAGAGGAATAGTTGGCAGGTGTGCTGACAGTACTCCACAGGAGAAGCATCTAGCCTCAAACACACTGTGCTTACTGAGTGGAGATGTAGTCTGACAGCACCAGGTTATTATCTTGCCTCTATAATATGACTTATCTGGACGGGTGTTTGAAAATATGTCGGCAAAATTCAGAAAGTCTTTTGTCCACCACTCAAATAGCAAAGACATATAGATAGATTCAAAATATATCAAATTCCAATTCCAACTTCCAATTAATTCAGTGTTCTGTAAAGCACCTAGAGACTATTTTATTGTTTTGGCACTATATAAATATGTAGGAATTAATTGAATTGTTCCTGAAAGAGGTGTTCATCACACTGACATTACAGCAAAATATCACACAAAGGCAATGTAGTTCATTCTAAAACAGAATCAAAAGAACCAAATCAATGTAGTTCATTCTAAAACAGAATCAAAAGAACCAAATCAATGTAGTTCATTCTAAAACAGAATCAAAAGAATCAAATCAATGTAGTTCATTCTAAAACAGAATCAAAAGAACCAAATCAATGTAGTTAATTCTGAATCAGAATCAAAAGAACCAAATCAATGCTTACATAGTTGAGAAAGTTGCCAACATCCAGAATAAGATTGCAGAACTCTGGAAAACGGGAGCTTTCTTTCAGGCCTAAAATGACACAGATTACAGTGATGCAAAGAAGTTACGAAGGGAGCAATCACATCCTCTGACACAAACTCAGTCCTTGTCAAGGACTCAGCTTCAGGCTAAGCTGCTTCTTAGAGAGTCCTCTGAAAAAGTTCTCTGTGTTCTTATAAATGTACAATGAGTACTTCTCCACATTTAGGATAACCTTGGGGAACCATGACATTAAACCACATTCAGGTCTAGGGTGTGTGCTGCCTGAGGTCTAGGGTGTGTGCTGCCTGAGGTCTAGGGTGTGTGCTGCCTGTGTGCTGCCTGTTCTACTCACTGTCACAGGCTGCATCCAGGATCTCTACTTTTGGTTTCATCATCTCCAGTACGTTGGTCGTCTCCTCACACAGCAGCATGCACTCAATACGCAAAGGGTAGCTGCATTTAAATCACCCCAAAATGGGTCTAATTAGTACTGTAACTGTACATCCAAAACTTAAAAAGGTTGATAGCATTACTTGTTGTGGCATAATGAATACTTCATAGTACGCCCCCCCATAAACCATCCTATATTAGCATGAGATGTCTTAAGAAGATATGAGTTTTACAGATAGTGTTTCAGTCTGTTCTGCAGCAGCTCTATGCGTATCTTAGAGCAGAAGTTCTGAGTTACCCTGGCACAGCTATCAGCAGCAGATAAAACTGATCAACACCAGCAAGTTTTTCTCTCTCGCCGTCGTAAGATTTGAGGTTCTCAATCTGTGGAAAGAAAAAATGGGATCATCACTGGTAGTTTGGCTATTAATAGGCACCAGTGCAGTCCACATCACTGGAACTGATGTCTTCATTTTCATTACATTTTCATTGTTTGACATGTCCCAATCATTTTGATTAATTATTGATACTGTATCAGAAATGTGGCTGGGAGCTTAGTTTATGCTGCACACACTGACTGGAAACCCTCTGTTTGGAATTGTTCAACTCCACAGGTTCAGGCACATCAACTACAGTACGTCAAAAATCCCGACATGACTTTGAGATTTCAGCGTTGAGGCTGGGCGAAGCCTGCCTGAAGGCCCTGCACACGCGCACCTACAGTACCTCGTGCTTCTCTGGAAGGAGTTTCTTCAGTTGTTTCAGCACCTCCACATCCAACTTAGAGCGATCTCCATTGCGAACCATTGCAACAAAGTCCTCGTTGGAGCTGGGAATTTAGAAGAGGCACAATCAAAGGTTTAATGGACACCAAATTACCATATCCAATTAGGGATACATATAGCAGCAATGGAACAAACAAATGCACTCACCACCTAAATTGCTTTAAGAATATGTTCAAGTTGAGATTTTTCTTGGCGTCAATAAATGATATCTATAAAAGACAGGATTGTTGCATTTCAGTAACTGTAACGTCTTTGTGGCACATAAATACAGAATTTAAGGTACTCTCATGATGAATAGAACCAATGAATAGAACCAATGAATAGAACCAATGAATAGAACAATGAGTAACAACAACACTAAAGAGGGACAGTCAGGGGTAAACAAGGCATTTGGCCAACTGTTGTGCTTAGTAACTATGAGCAACAGCATGACTGTCAACAGTGAATTAAACTTAAAGCAACACTATAAGCTAGTTAGCATGTTAGCAAGCTTTTATCAGTACCAGCTGAGTTGTTGGTTGTGTTTTCGAGGTTTTTGTATGCTTTATTAGGTAGGTAATTTGCTAGTTTTAGACCAAAACTCCATAAAGCTGCTTTAAGTGTATCAGAGTGGTTTACCCACTGAATCACTCCCTCTTGAGTGTAACATATCTGTGTTTTCACATGAGCTCTGCCATATTCTCACCTCTTTGGGCACCTTCTTAACCGCGGGGATCGTCCCTTTGGCGTCCACTACGGGCATGGAGAAGAGCTCCTCAATGCTGGAGTAGTCTGGCTCCGATGAGTCGGACCGTGTGGATGTCCACATGGAACGACTGACTGTGCATTTAGAAAAGAGAGCGTTTACATGGTTGTGCATTTACAGAACCTTCTGGTAAACATGTTTAATTCAATTAATGTACTCCGATATTATCAGATATTACAAATAGCTATTCAAACATGTTTAATTCAATTAATGTACTCAGATATTATCAGATATTACAAATATCTATTCTTAGAAATATGTGATGGCACTACAAAAAAAAAAAAAAAACTTTAAAAAGCATAGCAATCTCTTTTTTTATGAATGTCCTGATAAAATGGCTTAAAACTGAAAGCCAACAACAAAAAATTGTAAGAAACAAATGCCTATCAGTAAAAAAGCATTTAATAAACAGAATGTCCATTCTGGGAAAGTGCCGTAGACAAAAGGTGTTTTACCAGAAACTACATTTGCGGGCAACTTCTGCCAGTTGAGCTTCTTCATGCGGAGTGTTGGGTAGTGGCCTGGCTTTGGGGGAAGAGCATAGGAGCGACCCAGAGTCTGAAGGGTGTGGGCCATGATTATGTCCCCACATCCCGGAGGAGGTGGGGGTGGAGGTGGCATGCCTGGTAAAGGAGGTGGGGGTGGAGGACCCATGCCTGGTAAAGGAGGTGGGGGTGGAGGACCCATGCCTGGTAAAGGAGGTGGGGGTGGAGGACCCACACCTGGCATCCCTGGGAGAGGTGGAGGGGGAGGAGGTGGAGGAGGAACACCAGGAACTCCAGGGAGAGGTGGTGGTGGAGCGGGAGGGGGAGGTGGGGGTGGACCACTAGCAGGTAAGGGGGGAGGTGGGGGTACAGAACCTCCCATGCCTGGGAGAGGAGGTGCAGGAGGAGGAGGTGGTGGTGGTGGCGCCGCTCCTGTTTTTTGGCCTTCTTGTGGAGCGATCTCTACATTCGTGTCGGCCATCTTCTTCTCTCCAAGCTCTTCTATAGGGGCGGTCTGCACAGCCTTGTCTCTCATCTTGATTGACTTCCTAACCTGTTCTCTCTCCTGGTGACCGGATGCGCCTTTGCCAGCCAGCAACCGCGCCATGAGTCGCTCAGTGGAGTGAACTTCAGCTGGGAACCACACAGTAACACACAGAGACATTTGAAGGCTACGGTTTTGTTCCTTAAACTGAGAAAATACTAAAAACTGACATAGACTTACATTAAGCTACAGGAATTTCAATTATTGTTTGAGCTAAAAAGAACTACACACATTATATTCTATATGGATAAAACTAAAGTGAAAATATTAAAAGAAAAATAAATCCCTTGTGTACCTCCACCACCACATCACACACCCACCCACCCACCCCTATCTCTACGCACTCACAGTCTTGGGCCAGCAGCGTGGCGCGGTCGGCCAAGGCCTCCAGAGCCAGCCACAAGTCCTCCCGCTCAGGGCCCACCAGCAGCAGGGCCTGCAGGATGGTCAGCAGCTGGACGGAGGATGGGGAGCTGCTCACCTGGGTGGGGGGGGGGGAGAGGGCATCAGGGTCATCAACTGTGTTCACAGCTGAGGAAGTTATGTTTTCAGTTTGGTTTGTTTGTCTGTTTGTTTTTTCGTTTCTTTCTCCTGACAACGGGATTACGCAAAAACTAAACGGCCGATTTACATGAAACGTGGTGGATTGGTGGAACATGGGCTAAGGAAGAACCAATTCAATTTTGGACCAGTCCAGATCAAGGAAGGTCTGTGCCCTCCGGTGTGTGTACTACAACTATGGTGTGGGTACTGCTTGACTATGGTGTGGGTACTGCTTGACTATGGTGTGGGTACTGCTTGACTATGGTGTGGGTACTGCTTGACTATGGTGTGGGTACTGCTTGACTATGGTGTGGGTACTGCTTGACTATGGTGTGGGTACTGCTTGACTATGGTGTGGGTACTGCTTGACTAATTGTGATTTCGGGATGGAGGCAGGGGAACTGTCTGCCGGTGGGGGTGGGGATGGGGGTAGAAAGGGTGTCAGGGTCATCAACTGTAAATACCCGTCGCCCTGGTGTGGGTACAACTGAGGTTGCTGTGTCTAACAAGCTGTGACCTTGGGGTGGAGATGGAAATAAGGGCATCAGGCATCAACCGCACTCTTACCCCCCCTACACCTAGGGGTAGGTACAGTATGAGTCATTACAGTTTCTATGTTCACACAGCCTTTCAGCCAAAAGGCGACTGGTAGAATGAATAAGAAATCCAAGATTGGCGACTGATAGAATGAATAAGAAGTCCAAGACTGGCGACTGGTAGAGAGATAAGACGTCTATGACTAATTATGGTTGCCATGTCTACTATGTCTGGAACAGCCAATCAGATAAGACGAGGGGAGATGAGGTGATGTGTCATATGGGCTTTTCTATTTGTCCAAGGAGGGTTGTTTAGTCTGCCAATCTTCAAAGGGCGTTGTGTCAGGTGATATAATGGACCAGATGCACCCAGCAAGAGAACACCAATCATTGTTAATTCAGCCTCGTTACGCTTATCCTTTTGTGTAGTTGTGTCGTTTTTGTGTAGTGCACAGGACTTTTCACACTTTGCTAGTCTAGTTATCCCAAGGGCTATGGAGTCTACCTTGGACTGATTTAGTGTAGCCAGACCTGGGATGGGATGGGCTGGGCTGGGCTGTCCCATCCATAAGAGGCCCTATATTAGGGCATCCTCATGTTTTATACAGTATGCAAAACACTCTGTGGTCCTCACTTGAGTGAAGAGAGCGCTGAAGACTTCGTGATGGCTGCTCATATCGATGCCGCCAAACACCCTCTGCAGCTCCTCCTCATCCTCAGCCATCGTCTCCTCGAAGGCCTCGCACTGGATGAGCAGGTCTTCATCCTCCTGCTCCCTAAATACCAGTAGAACATGTTTTAGAGCTTTGGGGTGTTGGGGAAGAAATGTGCTGGTAGAGGAGACTAGACGCTTATGCGGTTCACTGACATTAAAAACATTTATAAAAATAAAACATTTATAAAACATACCGTAGTTTTGGCAGGATATCTAGGATCTGTAAACCTGTGGGGAAATGAGAACAAAAAAATTATTTTCACCATGATGGTGAAAATGGTACAAATATTTTCCTTTGGAAAAGCTTCAATGACTTAGTACTGGGTACTGGGACAAAAAACAGCAACTTTATTACTAGAGGGTGATGGGTAATTTGTGACGTTAACACTTTGTGTACACTTAGCAGATGCTCTTCTCCGAACTGACCGACACACTAAGGCCTTAAGCAAAATGTATGCTACTCCGAGCCCTCGTAGGGGAAGTTAGAAAAATGAGTAGGCGCACGACAGGGGTTCGGAGAGGCGTTCCCTGTGTTCGGAGAGGCGTTCCCTGTGTCCGACTCCGTGAAATCGGAGTAGCATAAATTTCGCTTTACCGATTAACTCTTTGCGTAGCTTGTCCCTGCTCCTCAGCTCCTCAGTGCTGAAGATGAGTGCGTTGACCACGCTGAGCAGGGCCACCTGGTACGGCACGTTGTCGGTGGCATGCAGCTCGTTCATGATCACACTGAAGCGATACTGCTGGCTCTTCACGTTCTGGATTCACACGTAAAGATTTTTATGATTAAATTTTCATGATTATCTTTTCATTGCAGTTTTTTAAAACAAACAGACAAAACAAGAAAACAAACACAAAAACAACCCACATGCTGAATTCACACAAGATGACGTCTTTACATCAACAATTTGCATTCACATTTCTGTAGGATATTCTTCCTGTAGAATATTTTTGTTTCTGCTATGGTCTCGGCAACTTTGAGCAGAATTCATAAGGAATAACTACTGTAGTCTGAGGAGAACATACTGTGGAAGTTATTCAACTCTTCAATGGGTTAATTCTATGCAGAATGTATTTGAGCATTAGAGTTGCACTTACTCCTCAAAGGTAAGTTGTACTCCGCCAAGGAAGTTGTGTTTTCATCCTTGTCCGTTTGTTTATTTGTTGGATTGTTTGTTTGTTTGTTAGCAGGATTACACAACAACTACTGGTCTGACTTGTTGGAGAGGCGTGCCATGGGTCAAGGAAGCACCCATTACATTTTGGAATGATTTTTGACTCACAAGGGTGCCTGCACGAATTGATTTCCGCTTTTGCTAACTTTTCCGAGATACACCATTAGTTTCGCTTTCGTTAACATTGCATGATACAGCATTAAAGGGCACTGTCGGACATCGGCGGAGGCATGCGCTCTACTGAGTGCCATTCTAGCTTGCATATGTGGTTTCCTCAGGGCCATGGCCATTTAAAGGTTAAGAGCGTATGGACCTCAGCGACACATTACACTGGTTAAACTTGTTCCAAATCTCTATGAGTTTTGACATGACCTCAAAAAACCTCAGCTAGTTTCAGCTTGGCTGAGATTGGAATTGCAGCAACGTGTGTGCAAGCGTGCTGTACGGAGGAGACACACCCTGTGCTCGTCCTTCCTGTACATGCGAGTCCTGTGCCTGTGAGGAACTGACCTTATAGTGCTGCAGAGCGTCCAGAGCCAGGTCATGACCTTTAGGGGAGAACATGATCAGAGCTGCCAGCAGCTCAAACACCTGCATCTTCACCATGGTGTTGGAGGTATCCAATGCTGGGGGGAGAAAATAGCCATTTACCCCCTACATACATGTACTGTATTTCTGTATAGAGTTTTATGTGTGTCATTCAAATACAGTATCATAATACTGAATCATTTACAGTGAAGACTAATGATGCAACTTGTTTCTAGAGTAGCTCAACAGAGCAGAATCTTTGAATGACAGAAAGTGTGATTATGATCATGTATTGTGCCAGTCTACTAACTTCACCTAGATGACAACAACTGTGCTGCTGTTAAAATCTCACACAGATAAAGATAATCTACGTGATGATCTGCTGTGCTGACACACGCGTGAGTGCGACGTGCGTCTGTTCAGCTCACCTTGCGACAACGTTCTGACGTATCCCTCCTCCTCAACGATGAAGTTGATCCCGGCGGCCGAGTTCATGATGGAGCGCACGCAGCCGACGCAGGTGAGCTGCAGCAGGGCGTCGGCGATGCGGGCGCAGCCGCGCCCCGACAGTCGCTCCAGCGCCTCCATCAGCAGGTCGAGCCCGCCCAGCTCCAGGAACTGCAGCATCCAGTCCCGGTCGCTGGCGTCCAGCCGGCGCCGCAGGCCCGAGTAGTTCACCACGGTGGGCACCTGCAGCAGCCGGATGCACAGCTCGGGGTCTGCGTTCTCCAGGTTGGCCTCCAGCCGCGCGTCGCTCTCATCCTGGGCACCTGGGCTGCCCACCTTCTCCTTCAGGGCGCCCCACTTGCCCTTGGCAGCCATGGGGGAGGAAGGCAGGGGTGGAGGCTCCTGCAGCACAGGGGGTGGAGGAAGAGAAGGTTTGTGTCAGGACATCCAGAAACCATACAGGATCTTAAAAGGTGCAGTCATTGATTTTCATCCAATATACTTTTTGACAATCTTTTTCCTCACTGTCGTTCTGTGTTCATACAGTCTGTAAATAAGGAACACACACAGTCGCTTGGACAAAGCAATACACTGTTACAGCAAATCAAGACCATTGTTTCAGGAGCACTAACGGGGTGTGTGTGTGTGTGTGTGTGTGTGTGTAATACTAGTTTTGCTAGTCATAAACTAGCAGGCTCAGACACTTGAGCTGAAGCTTAAAAGGTCAACTTGTGGTGTGGGGTGGGATGGTGTGATGTGGTGTGGTGTGGTGTGGTGTGGGGTGGGGTTTGGTGGCGTGGTGTGGGGTGGGGTTTGGTGGTGTGGTGGGGTGGGGTTCAGTGGTGTGGGGTGGTGTGGTGTTGTGTGGTGTGGTGTGGCAAAAAATTTCAGTGCGTATTCTGTGGCTCTGGACAAGAGTACTGACAAATGATAATACTTAGCTCGCAATTTTTTTGCGGTGTTAACAACCAGTTTGAAGTGACAGCGGAATAACTTTGTGTAAAAACAATGCAAGGCCGTACCACAGCCAAGGATGTATTTGACCACTTGTGTGACCCAATGGAGCATGCTGGTCTGTCATTGAAGTCGCTCAGAGGAATAATACATTTATTTTATAAAATAAAATGATTCAGATTTTTCCTGAAACTTTATTCAGTTTTCTGCTTTGTTTTGTTTGTTTGCAGCCTTGTTAACAACTATACAAAAGTGGTGCAGTACAGCATTTGCTTTGAAATGTGCATGTATGAAGGAACAATATAGATATAGTTGTCGATGAAGACATTATCCCACTATTACTGCTGTATATGTAAGTCATGGGCTATCAATGGGACAAAGTGATCCTAAAGAGCAACTTTAACAAACACCTTTATCCAAAGAGCATCTTGCATTGCCCCGGAATTGAAACTCAGGTCAGCTACTTGTTATTCAACAACACTAACCATTGTACCACTGATCACACATGGTAGATTTGCCAACTCAAAAGTGGTATCTACAGTATTGTGATAGGCAAGCCAACAGATAAAAAAAAATCTGGCCCCCCAATGACCAGACTGGACGCTCATCGCCCCCCGGATCATTTGAGTTTGAGACCCCTGCCCTAAAGGAACAAGACTACCCAAGCCTTAACACGCTTTGTTTGGGGGCGGTAGGGATGACTACACACAGGACATTTCAGAAACACCCACACTCAAGAGAAGAAGCCAAGAGGAGCCTCTTTCACGGCAGCAAACTTTTGGTCAGGCATGGACTGGTCTGCGGGCTCTATCTCAAAGCCCCAGATGAGCATAAACACAGATGAGCATAATAGCCCCCAGCTAATAAGGACACACCGAACTACCTGAAATCAAATGCTTCAATAGCTAAAGATGTCTGCCAGTTTCTATTTCCCTGAGCGTGGCAAATCTCTGGGCAGGTGAGTGTTGAACCCAGAGATGTTTGGGAAAAGAAAGGGCACGGATGCTCAAAGTCGAATGATGAGAACTTCTGCTTCTGAGGTAAGATATTACACAGCGTGACTCAGTATTGCCCAAGGTTTCAGTAAATCAAGGCAAGGACATGCCATTCTAAAGAACTCTGATTCACTCTAATGTTAATTAAATAGGAGCAAATAAGAGTTTAAACCAGATGTGAAATAGGTTCCTCATTAACGTAACAGAAAACTAGAGACCCTTCGAAGGGGAGACATCTTCAGACTGCCTTGTACAAGACTGCATAAAACCTCTTGCTTGTTAAAATGCTGACACTTTCATCAGTGACAGTAATGCACAAGGCTGTGCACTACTGAATGAGGCACATGACAGTGGATAGCTTTTGGCGGTCATGTGTTCAACCCATGCAGTGTAAGCCAATCTGATCCTCAGTTTGGTGTGATGTTTACCAGGGTCATGAGTCACCCGAGTGCATGCTCTGTGTGAGTGAGTGTGTGTGTTTGTGTGTTTGTTTGTTTGTTTGTTTGTTTGTTATTTTGTTTGTGTGTGTGCTACCAGATAAAATAAGTAGGTCTTGAGAATCTGTTCAGCCCATTTTGGCCAGAGTCTACTGAGATGCCTTCCAAATGACCCTCTAAATGACCTCTGTGTTATCTGCACAGTTGCACAGTTCCAGAAAAATCACTTGCCAAGTTACTGCATTATCTAATCTGTCTGAATCTCTCCTTCTGTTATAATTGTGAGTTGAAGGATATTAAGAGGAATTACACTGGATATTAGTTGTAAATCCTGTCCCACTTGTGAAGACATCTGTGGACAGAATTTGTGGATAGGACCATATGACCACAATGAGTGGGTTATAATTTTCAGAGGAAGACAAAAGAAATGAAACCTCCCCTCTAAACCAGGAAGATTATCACTTCTATTTAAGATTTTGCCCTAAAGGCACAAGACTACCCAAGCCTTAACACGATTTGTTTGGGGGCGGTAGGGATGACTACACACAGGACATTTCAGAAACACCCACACTCAAGAGAAGAAGCCAAGAGGAGCCTCTTTCACGGCAGCAAACTTTTGGTCAGGCATGGACTGGTCTGCGGGCTCTATCTCAAAGCCCTGGTCATGAAACAACACAGATGAGCATGCAGTGGCAAAGCTAAAAAGGCATCTACAGCCAAACCTGATGTTCCTCTCTTGGGCTAGACACAGGGGAAGGATTTTAACACATGGCTGTGAGTGGTTCAAATGACTTCGGCATGACACACCTCTAGGAATGCCTTGTGGAATAAGTCGACAAAACATCACCATGGAAAACAGGGGGTATACCACCTAAAAACTGGATTAATATCAGCAATGTGCATGTGTTGAGGAGCTTGCCCCAATACAGACATATGCTTGGACATTTTTCATTAAACTACCTCACTGCTGACATCCACTACCTTATCTTTCCTCCACATTCCTGTCTGGGTGCTCACAAAAAAAGGGGGAGTCACAATTGATATCCAATGTCTTACACTCATTACAAAACATATCTCCATAGAGGGACTACACTTTGTACAACTATGCGCATACATACACTTCGATTAGATTAGTTTAGATTCGTTTAGACAAAAACATGTCAGACATTCTCTTGTCATGCCAAGAGAAAAGGGGAGTGTCTATTCACTCAAGAGGACAGCATGCCAAAAGATTTGTCAACTCCAGACCTCATTTCTAACATACTACAGAGTTTTGCAAGGCTCATCATAGCTCTAGAGACAGGTAGGATAATGACTAATATATGCTTCACGACATACAGTACACGCTTGAGTTATCAGTGACGTTGGAATGTTTCATTTGTTATCATGTGATTGGCTAATGACCTAAACACCTGGAAGAGTTAAAAACATCCTTTTGCAAAACAAAACTCTGACAACAGTAGGCCTATGAAGTGATGTGACAAAGAGATGTCCCTACGCATGCCGATGGTGTAATTAGAGTAACCGTGACAACCCAGCTGGGGAATTTAGGCTGACTGGACTATTGTTTCAGCAACAGAATTAAAAGATTGCTAGATAACAATGTTCTGTGCTTGTTCATGTCTATAGCCAGCACATGACGATTACGGCTCCAGTTAAATAACATTATTTCAAGACTTCCCTAAATGTTCCACAAGGCCAAATGCATTAAACAAGTCAGAGTCAAGTCACACTCACTAGGCCTACAGTTTTTTTATTAAAACACCCGCCTATGAATTTCACAATCACTCCATCCTGGTGATTTCTTTAGTCAGCAGGATGACAGAACATCTGATGAACACAACATCAGCTTCTTAACAAGGAAGCCGAGAAAACCGGTGTGATTAGCAGTGGTCAATCTGTGTATCCATTCTCAAACTAAATATAAATATAAATATCGCCCTCACCATAGTCATACGGGTTGCTTGGGACACGTTTCCTGTGTAACAAAAGTGTTCCATCATAGTTGCTCAAAATGGGGCACTTTAAATATCGTTCCCCTTGGACATTTAAACATCATATTTCACAGAATAACATAGATCACTCCTTCAGACTGTACCCACAGGCGTCATTTAAAAATCTGAATGCAGTGGTTAGATGCTCTAGCCTACATCTGAGGATGTTTCGGCCCTCAGAACTTCAGACCGCGTTTTGAAACAGCTCAGAGCACCTGTGATAACTCAGCCATAGTCGATTTGAGGAGAGGTAGTGAAACCGTAGGTGAAGTGGTCAGATTGTTATTTACAATGAGACAGAGGATCAGTGCCTACGAACCAAAATGTACATATGTCTAGGTATGTTTGCTATCCCAGCTGACTAAAAGCGCTTGACTCCCTTGTAGCTCCACTGCAAGCCTGTCGCAGTGTTTACAAAATCTGGGCACGATTTTTTGTTGAAATCATGATTTTTTTTTTGCCTTCCTCTCAATGGACGTGCAGGGCCTGCCTATTTCATGAGAAAATATGCCTACATTTTAGGTTAAATAGAGGCCGATTCGCCATCTGTTAAACTTGTGAAGTTGTCGTTCACAAAACGGGTCTAATGCCAAAATAAACGTCTTTGTATTGTGTCTGCAATTCACAGAGTTTAAAAAAAAAAAAAAACGGGGAAAGGGTGAGACTGACCACTTTGTCATCGCTTACAATCACTTAATACATTTCTCCTTTAAAAAAGAAACGATATCTTACCTTGTCTAATCCTCTTGCAGATTTCAATATAACAACAGGATTGAATCCGACCGCTGTTTTGAGTTCCGTTGATTCAAGTTCACGGAGAACGGATGTAGCTCAGCCTTTACTTTTCCATCTCCACTTCTGGCTATAGAGAGGGCGAAGGAGTAAATGCTCTACTTCTGGCTATAGAAAGGGCGAAGGAGTAAATGACAACATCTGGATAGCTCCACCCTCGGAACGCTTGAATCAGCTCATTATTTCCATGGTCGCCTCCCAGCCTTAAACCACCACTGTCAGCATGTGAGTGGCCTCTACTGTAACTAACTGTGATTGTAATCTTCTTGACTTTCTCCACCTTTCGTAGACTACGCAAACGAGAAAAAAACACAGAATTACCGTGCCTAGTCTAAATAATGATTGTCCCATCTGGAACTAATCCGAACCGCACCAGCAGAATTTATGCTGCAGTACACTGTGACTGTGTGACTTCCCTGCCAGACTTCCGTCAGTAACAGCCGATTCTCTGTCAGCGCTAGGGCATGCTTGCCACGGTGAAACCATATCTCAGCATCAGACTAGCACAAAATGTATTCCTTGTTTTGGGTCAGAAAAACGTTTACAAATTAGAGTTTGAGTCATTCTTTTCTGGAAAATTGTTGCCAGTGACAATAAAATCCCTCAGGTTTAAACCAATCGAACAGACAAGGTTCAGTGACAATACAATCTTTAGGTTATATTTCAGAGACAATAAAAATCCTCAGGTTCAAACCATGTGAACAGAAACATATGGCAGTGTCTTATTTCACCTTCATTTGAATGTGATTCTGAATGTATTTTTGAATACATTTGTAGAACATGACATGTGTTTCTGTGGATTGTGGATGATCTGGAACATTTTTTATCAGAAACCACCTCTTGCTCCATGCTTACATTGAGATTTAGACTGGGAGTTTGTGCAAAACTCAATCATACATTTCTAACGTAGTATCATGTATGTTGTCGGCCTTTGTTTCCCAATTTCACATCCTGGTTTCCCACAGTCTCTTATCTGCCTCAAAAGTATAAATGAATCATGTCAGTGGCACGGCAGATAGGCAAACCTCTGTAGGTGTAGCACTCCAGGTCAAACCAGGCTGCCACTGCCTAAACTGATGCAGTCACTGTTGGAAAAATGTGTGTAAATCCCATAGAGCCTAAACAATTGAGCATTTAGGCCTGCTACGCCTGCTAACATCTGTTCTGAAATGCTAACTTGGCACCACCATCTTTTGTCCTCTAAGTTTAGTTTTCGCAATTTACTGATATGCTGAAATTGTGTTCTGGCAACTACATCTAAATGCTTATGGGTGTAATTTCCTGATAAGCAAACTACTTCACCCTGTGCACCCCCTTTGATATTAGCCTGCTGCTAATGCTAACAATCACATGCTGTTCATAACACACCTAAAATGTATGTGCTTGAAATCATGAGTCTTTGACGCAGGCAGGCTGGCTGTCTGAGTTCATTAAGGCCCTCTAAAGGTGCGATCTGAAAGGATTATGTCAGGCCCAGCTGGGACTCTAAAGGCCTACTTGTGCTAGGCAGCCAGAATAGCTTGGCAGGGGGAGGGTCCAGTTTGAACAAAAGCTGATTCATTGCATCCCTGAGAGAGTCATGGCACCGCAAACAATTTCTCAGTTGTGCTTCTGGCGTGCTGCCGATGATGCGTGTTTCCTCACAATACTTAGGAATGCATAGACCATTACAGGCCGTCACCCATAAATAAGAACCATAGAGATATAATAATAATAATAATGATATATCACATTTATATTGCGCTGTCAATGTCTGTGGAGATGATTGAGTCATGAGTGTCAATGGTGGATGTATTCAGTGGCTATATTTATAATTATATCTGATGTGCATTTTAATTCAGTTTGAGTGGTCGCAAAGGTTAAACTTTTGACTACTGGTGTTGTTATTTGGAATTTATTGATACACAATCAATTACAATGCATGTAGAAAATTGTTAAAATATATCATTATGATTTCAGTGGAAGTTAAAAGTCGAGTGGTACATTTTGAGATGAAAAATAAGCACTTTTTCCTATGGCCACTAAGTGGCGCCAATGTATTAAAATCGACTAGAAATAACTTGTCAATCCATGGCTGCCAAGGGGAGTTGACAGAGGAATGTTTTTGGCAGAAATGAGGTATGTACTCTTTTCAAAACAAAAGCTAATTCCACCTGTAAGTAACTATAGCTTATGAAGTTCATAGTGAAAATAACTGAATTCACCAGTAGGGGGTAGTGTAGCCCAGTGAAGCATGTGAGGCTTCTCAACATGTCAGAAAGTACTGCAAACATTAAATCAGTTTAGTTTATATATTCTTTGTAATTAATACGTAGCTCAAGAAATGCAGATAATCATCAGTGATTCTTAAAATATATTTTATTGACTTGGATAATAAGTATGATCACACCATTAAGCCATGTGAGGGTAGTATGTACAACAATTCCAAAGAGATCTTGAGCCAAGAACCTGAGGCGGGAGTCATTTTTACAGTCTGTTCAAGACAATTTGATCTTAAGACATGTTTCCTCTGTGTAGAGGGAAATATACCAAGAGGCACACTTAATATAGATTATGTCCTGCTATAGTGATTCCTTTCAACCATAGTGATGTTAAACTCTCTGAACTCTGCCAGGAAAAAAGTATTTCATTTAAGCCCCATATCTCCCCAGTATAACTAAGAAGCAGAGGCCATGACGGTTCAAAATTAGGTGGGAAGTAGGGAATCATAGGCAGAACAAAGAACTTCCTTCATAGTCCCACACCCTGTTGCAGTTATCCGTTACCATATAGTCTCTCGTCTGTGCAGTTCATAGGGCCAAAGGACAGTTTTATGTACAGCAGACTACCAGTGAAGCATACCAATGTAATGGCTGCTCACTGGCTGTCCATCACTCTTAGGACATCCTCCAGTATGGAGGGTCCCAGGTCCAGATTCAGAGACAGGAGGAGGTCATCCGCCGGCAGAGGGCTCGGAACGGACCATTGGGCTTTAGGAGACAATTTGGAGTTCAGCCCGGCAGGTCCGTCCACTTCACCCCCCACTTTATCCCTACAGGGCAGTTCCACCTCCACGTCATCCAGCAGGGGCAGAGAGTGGCTCTTCTTGTGCGTGGGGCGCGTTGAGCTCCGGGCCTGGGCAGCGGCCTCCTCCGGGGTGAGGAGCCGGGGCGGCTTCGGCGGCGGCGGGCCCGTGAGGTACAGGTTCTGGTCGCTGTGGGAGCCGCGCACGACGAGGCTGCCGGTGCGCTGGAAGACGGAGACGTCGCCGAAGGACTCGTTCAGGCCGATGTGGGACAGGTGGCGGAAGTCGCCCAGAGGCTGGCTGATCATGCTGCTGGAGAGCAGCGCCCGCGGCTTCTGCTTGCGCGGCCACCGCATGGTGGCCGACTTGAAGTGCATCGAGGTTTTGAGCGGCATCTGGTGTGGGAGAAAGGAGAGAGATATTAACATCGGCGGTGTTTAAGGACCATGTCTCCCTTACTCCCTATGACTGTTTTAAAATCACCAGGTTATGAACATAGCATCTGGTGTGGGGAAAAAAGGCAAGGGTGTCACCGCCATGTTTTCGGACAACTTTTTTTCTTCACTCCTCATGACAGCTTTAAAATCACCAGTTTATGAGTATAGCATTGATAATACAAGGTAGTCAAGGCATGACTAGTGCATGGCTGTAGAACTGAAGTACAGTAAGGTCTTTAGAAAGTTCTGGTGTGTGAGACAGATTAAAAGTTATGTCAACAACATGTTTCAGGGCCACATTCTCCACTACTACTTAAAACTGTCTCGCTTTCAAATCTCCAGATTATGAGCATAGAATAGATATTATATTAAATTATTAAATTGAGACATGACCAGCCAATGGTGGCCGACTTGAAGTGCAGTTAAGACTTTAGTGGCATCTTTTGTGTGAGACAGAGGGGACCAGTTTCTAAGTTACATGTGCACCACGTTTAAGAAGAACAATTCATGTATATCTCTTTTCAAATCACCAGGTTATGAGCATAGCACGGATATGATGTGGCAATCAAGACATGTTCCAACTGGCACTTGTTTCACTGTACCATCTTATCTCAGAGATCAAAGGTTGGAAACCTTTTCCCTTTCTGATGGTTCAGACTAAAGTACAACTGTCTGGGGAAAACGGACAGTTGAGCTTGGAAATTATATGAAGTCCATCTCAGTCTTGTGTGTGTGTGTGTGTGTGTGTGTGTGTGTGTGTGTGTGTGTGTGTGTGTGTGTGTGTGTGTGTGTGTGTGTGTGTGTGTGTGTGTGTGTGTGTGTGTGTGTGTGTGTGTGTGTGTGTGTGTGTGTGTGTGTGTGTGTGTGTGTGTGTGTGTGTGTGTGTGTGTTCTGCCACGCCAAAAGGCACCTGAGGCAGCCAAGCCTTCAGAATTATGTCGAAGCGTAGGAATGTGGCCTATTTTCTTTTTCTTAGGGCAGAGATATTTCAAACCCAACAGCACCAATTACCATTCTTGACCCCTAAACTGCACAAAGCACCTGCCAGCATAGTACATATATAAATAAAGCTAAACTAATCTGTACAGCCGTACATATACAAGTATGTGCACTTGTGCTGTTAGAAAGAGAGACTTTCTAACTGAGTTCAAAAGCACACTAACTGGCAGATGGATTTCTCCTCCATGCGTTATGTCCTCTACATGCCATTACCTTGAAGCAGCAGCATTCCTTTCGTTACATGTAAGGGAATGGTGTGACAAGCTTCAGCTATGTGGGAAAATGTTTTTGTGGATTCTCCTTCGGATAACATAACCACCCATGGGTACAAAACGTACAAAACAACCAGCTCGCAGAGCCCTGCTTTTACACAAAAAGACAAACGAAACATTGCTAGGAAAATAAAACCTCACCAAAACAAACACAGAACACAACCCACGTTGCTGGTATTAAGTTACACAATAAATGTAATCCCTTCCTGAGTTACTCGATTGTGTCTAACACTCTAATCCCTGTAGCGTATGTACTTTATCGTTATCCGTTCACACAGTTTGAGGCTTACCTGAGAGGACCTTATAAGTCCAATGTCTGTCCTCCCTGGATCTGTGCAGAGGCAGAAGGGGACCTTCTTCTTGTGATTTCTCCCAATGTCTTGGCCCCACAACAGGTTCTGGACTCCAGCTAACTCCAACCTCTGCTGCTTTGGTGAGGTAGGTGGGTCTCTCCTCAGTGATAAGCCAGTTGACTTTCTCCACTTCTGCAATCAGCTTCGTCAGTCTTTTTTATCAGCACACAGTTTCAGCATCTGATCTTTCAGCCGCTGTTTTTTTTATCTAACACAATATCCCAAGTTAGTGAGGGTTAGAAAAACGACACAACTTGCCACAGTGCTGGTCTCAGTTAGAGTATGTTCTTTGAGACCTTCAGCAAGTATTGGTGTAGTTGAATGGGGAGGAGTGGGGGGCGGAGCTTACATCCATTCACATCACAGGCCAGAGGCGGGGAAGCTGAGACCAAGGCTTCATGTTGCTGGGGGGGGTGTAATGTTACCTCATCGCCATAAATTCCTTTGAAAGAGAATCGCCAAGGCGTTGAGCAAATGGTCAAATCACACAAAGTAAACATGTGGTCATCCAGCAGTCGTTATAATTACAACAGACTGAACCTTGTCAGTGTGAAATATCTCAGCTATACAAAGCTTTTAATTGAGTCAATAGTTGGATGATTGTTCGAATGTTGGTGATAACATCAGCCCCTGCACTTACATGTCTTATTAGTTAGTTCTTTCCTGTAAGAGTGGACATCTGAAATTCCCTCTTCGCGGAATTAGCTTTTACAACATAACACCAGAAAAAGGAACACTGCTGGAGCTGTTCAGCCGTTTGAAATGAATGTGGCCTAAACAGGAAAAACAGAAAGCCAATGATCACATCAATCTTAAAGAATGCCTAATATGTCGAGTGTGTGTGAGTGTGGGTGGGGGGTGGGGGGGGATTTAAGAGATAAAGGCTATTTCCTGGTCCATCTAGGTTACAAACAATTTGACTGCATTTCTTTCCTCCTCCATCTTTGTTCACATAAGTACCTTACGCCCAAGGTGCGCTGTGGTGAACTAATAGCATGATGTTGATATGTCACTGTCAACCAAAAAACGCTGTTTAAAATCCTCTGTTATGCTTATTTCAGAGGATTAAAATGTGTTAACAGAACCTGTCAAAATTAGAATACACCCAGCCTGGCGTCCACTTCGTCGTCTTCAAAATCAGTTGGATTTTCTTACCCTTGCAACAACCCTTCAGCTTTTGTAAGAGAATAAATGTAGAATAAGTTACCTATTAATAATGTCACATAATTGAATGACTTCACATGAATGAATTCAGAGCTATATTAAATCATGTGTCATCCCCACTGATTTGGCTCATCTAAGAAGGACTTTGATCCAAACATGGTTTGACCTTTGTAGAGAAGAAACACACCTGCTTATCACTTCCCTTATGAAGTGCCCTTTGTGATCATATGAAATTCAAAAGGATCCAATAAGAGGAGTGAAACTCAAACCATCATAAGTACCTCTTTGCTTTCATCAAAAGTCATAAAGTAATAAAGTAATTTATCGCTTCCTGAAATACCACAGCACATGGCCGCCGCTACATACTCACGCGCTGTGCCTAGGGCACCCAGTGCACCAAAACCAAATACATAAAATACACTTAAATAGATAAGAGTCATTTACAATCTACCTCTCAGACTACTACACCATTAAACCAATGTAGGCTATATACTTTATGTTTTCCTAAAATAATAACATGAAGGCTTGTGGTCCCCCCTCCTCTCTCCCTGTTTGTTTTGATTTTGCCTTTGTAGGTTATAGGCTACAATTTACAATAGACATGGCAGGAGCAGCAAAGAGAAAAAGAAAAAACTGCGGGATGTTGCATCTATTGAACGTATTGTGGCGTGCTGAGGGTTTCCCAGCATGCTTTAGGCGAGAGACGGCGTTCAGCTAGTGTGCCTGTTAATCTGTAGTTTTCTGTCCTAGTAACGTGATTCATGTCTCCCTTTTGTGTCTGGTGGTAGTGTGAGGGTTGTCATTTTGTCCGTGTTTATTGCTGTTTGAGGCCTGTGTGTTAGCCCCTGTGCTAGTTAGCATATCTGTCACGTCACTCACAGTGTGGTATCAATTCTTCCTGCCTGTCTTTGTGTCACAATCACACAAGTCCACGACCCCAAAAAAGGGAAACAATGCGCTGTTGTCTTCTTGGAAGAATCCACTGCTTTACGTTGGTTGCAGACGAGGAGGACGACGCTACAAAGAATCGAACAGCTCATCGACCAGCTGCAGAGGGACGGGCACAGCCAAAGGTTCATATCCCAAGAGCACGGCCGTGTCCCTGTCCCGGGGACGACATGAGGAGGCCGCCGATGGAGCGTTTCCTGACCGGGGTGCAGAGAGATTCGGGGTCACCGGGGTAAGCCACTGACGGAGCCAGTGCTCTCCGCCTAGGATGGAAGCAGCGGATAGTCAACACCACCGCTCCACCAGGACTCGGGGACAACACCGCAGCCCTGCCAGGACTGGGGGCCGGGGACACCAGCGCACTGACACCGCAGGAACGGGGACACCTCTGCAAGGAGCAATGAAGCTACAGTGGAGAGAACCCTGTTGAGACAAACATGGTTCTGGTCCAGCTGGCAGCTCAGTTTAAGACCCTGTCAGTGGAGGAGATGGGGTCCAGGTCGCTTTCGCTCTGGAGGGCAAACTGATGCAGGTCCACACCAATCTCTGACCAGCATAACGGTCTAAGTGAGAAAGAGAGCCTGGGCTCCTTTCCTTCCCTGTATGCCTGGCATGGCTACCCCACTTTCACCAACATCAAGCTGGAAGAGCTCACGCTCCAAGCATTCATCCAAGAGTTGCAGCCGGAGGGACTCCGGGAGCACATTCACATTCGCTTGGAGGGACCCGGGTCCCTGGCAGCAGCCCTGGCTGAGGCGGAGCCCATGAGGCACGTCCTGTGGTCACCTGACACATGCCAGGAGGTACGATCCGGAGGAAAGTGAGGAGGAGGGGAAGGAGAAGGAGGAGGAGGAGGAGGAGGAAAGGACCCGACAAGCCACTGCCACACGCCCACAACGACCGCAGCAAGACTGCAGAGAGCAGTGCAGCACAAAGTGGTGGTACCGCTGTTGGGAGCTGGGCCACATTGCACGTCATTGCCCAGTGCCAACTCCATGAAGCCTAGCACCCCAGCTGCGGCTCGACTGGCCAGGCTGGATGGACAGGTTATACGATGACTGCTACTTGGAAGGCAACTCCTGCCGGGCCCTGGTCCATCCCAGAACGCTGCCTGGAACAAGTGAGCTGAGACCGCGTGGGGCTGGAAGGCAACCACGCTCCGCATAGCCACAGTCATGGGAGAGTGGGCACAGATGGTTGCTGATAACGTGGTCCACCACTCATTCTGGCTGGCCAACATCAAGGATCCATGCATGGTCGGGGTGGATCTGTTGGCCAGGTGGGGGGACACGAAGGATGTGTCAATCAACAAGCTCTGAAGCAACCGTATCTGAACTAGAGGCTAGCGCAAGATGTTCTGAAAGCCTGACTGTGTATGAGATTTATTAAATAGATTTTTTTTTATTAAATCACAATTTAGTGAAAATCTTATGGTTGCATGAAGTACCAATCACTATGCGACTATGTTAGTGACATCCATACATAAGCTGACTAGCAAACATGATCTTGAAAAGGACACACAATGTCCGATGTGTATATTATGAAGATATGTCTGATAACCAGAAACTGATTCTGCAAAGGTACCCAAATGACTAGCAGCGGCCTTAACACAGCATAGAGCCAGCAGTTCAAATCTTGTGAAAAATAAGCTACAGATTGAATCAATGTTTACGCAGTGCCGTATGATTTCTCTGTTAGAAATGACTACCAGGTCTCAAACTGACACACACACAATAGCGTGTGATGTGTTAAGTGACATAAGACTTAATACATGAGAGCCACCCTGAAGGAAAAATGTGTCTCGCAAATGTGTGCATCATTTATCTCCCGTAAGCCTTGGCCTTGTCACCGGAGGCAGACTAATTGTTGCGCAGCCAACAGTTTCAGTTGGTCTTTCTCAAAGCCTGGCAGGGTTCCAATAGAACTGTAACGTATTTATGAGACAATGACACATCAATGATAGTCATCGCATATGGAATGTCCTTTTGTTCACATCACTTACTTCAGTGTTGTGCATCTGAATGAAAATTCTTTGCAACTATGAAACACAATGTTCCGCTGGATTACAATGGCCATTAAGACATACCTTTGCATGTGGGGATGCCATAACATTCTCATCGAGTTAAATGGATGAGCTCAAGCATATGAAATCCAGAGACATTTTAATGTTAACTAGGCATGAGATGGCATTCTTTTTAAGGAAAATGAATACTAAACAAAATGTAGTTTATTACTTTCTCTAACTTTAATTCTTATTATTATCTTCTTTGTGTGAAAGTGAAATGACCTGAATACTTTGTAGTTCACAGTGGAATCCTCTTCAGGCTGCAGACACCAACAGGTGCAGAGCTGACAAGCATGAAAAACAAGAGACTCTGTGTGTATGCACTTGAGGGCCCTTCAACCATCGTCCAGCAAGAGACACTGTGTGAATGCACTTGAGGGCCCGTCCAACATCTTCCATCAAGTGCAACATCCAATACTGCACCTGTTCAAGAGCGGGGATAATGTATTGACTTCATACTGATGTACCCTGTCACTGATTAATGGCATACGATGTGAAGTTCCCTGCATTCCAGCCATTATTTGACTAGTAGATAAGGACACATTACATAGGTACTAGGAGAAACCATGGGCTCTATACTGACAGGAGAACAGGCATTTTGTCTTTCTCACCCAAAATAAATCTGCCTATTCTCACCTAAGTACATGATTTTTTGAATGAAAGCCATTGATTAAAGGGAAACTTCGGGATTTTTCAACCTGGGCCCAAACTTTTACTAAGAAAAATGAATGACTGAAATCGGTCCAGTATTGAGTTAGAACACTAAAACCGGCAAATGCAAAACGGATATACAATGGAATCCTTTTGGGCAAGCCAGACAAAACAAAACAGGGCAAACAAAACGCTTGTTTTGCCACTAACAGGCTCGTGAATGTTATTGTAAGGGTCTGACAACATGGAAAGGATCCCTGCAGAGATACACCTGCATCTGTTTACCTCAATAACTGTAAAGAAACAGTAGAAAATGAATGTTTGTACAGTCAGTGTTTTAGCTTTCTTGTCTTCCCGTCTCTGACATAGCAGAAAAACACATCACATTTTGGAGCAGATCCGAAACATGTCATGACTCCGAAACATGTCATGAACCTATCTGATGAAGTTTATATATCCTTATGAATAAATAACATGACACAGTTCAGACGCCTGTAACATGTCATTTCATAGATAAAACATAGCTCATTTTTACATGGAATCGTTTGATGAGGGGTGTGGTGTGTGTGGACTGCATGTGGCAATCTGTGGCTTGGTGCCTTCCAGGCATTCCATCAGAACACCTTCTCAGGAATGTGTTTCTAACACTCCTCTCCCGAAACCCGGTTTTCCCAACACAAGAGAAGACTGGGGGAGTGACACATGTTTATGAAATATCAGATCACACTCATCCCTTGAACAGTAAAAACCCCAGTGTGTGTGTGTGTGTATTGGTGTGTGTGTGCAGTGTGTGTGTGCAGTGTGTGTGAGTGTGTGTGTGTGTGCAGTGTGTGAGGTACTAAAGACACCTGAGAGAGCCTAACTTCTCACCCAAAGAGACGGACATTTTTTGATGATTTGGAAGCTGTATTTGTCGCTGCACAGCATTTATGTAGCTGCACAGCATGCTTTTGACAGGAACAACATATCAATTTTCTGACTATGCACATAACCAATTCATACATTCACAGAGACATCAATGACAGTTAAAAAACTAATACAAACACTATGTAATGAGTTTAAGGTTTAATAATGTACAATGACACCTACATAATTCAGTTAACAGTGAAATGCACACAACAGTTCACTCGATCAAAGCTTGTGCTTATGGTTTGTGAGCTAGCACATGAAAACAGTAACACAATCGGAGATAAGGATTTAATGGTCTTGTGTACATTCTTCAAATAACACGGGATGGCTGTTCGGCCCACATGGTGTTGTCCTTGTGCACAGACCATATAAGTGTCTGGTCCACGCCGGTCACGCTCACCACGCTGATGGAAATGTTCTCCAGTTTGTCCAGGACAGTCCTGGGCACCCGTCCACATAATACTCAGTCCTGGACGGCCCGTCCACATGATACTCCCCACCGCAGAGACAGTCCTGGACGGCCCGTCCACATGATACTCAGTCCTGGACGGCCCGTCCACATGATACTCAGTCCTGGGCGGCCCGTCCACATGGTACTCCTCACCAGTCATCAGGAATCACTTGCTTACTTGAACAATAACCATCCAATGACGTGAAGTTCTATAGACAATTTACAGTACAGATAGTTACAAAAAAGATTAAAGGTACAGTTAGTAGTTGTTAAGTAAGTAGTCAAAATGTAGTGAAAATGCTCCTAGACAGTAATGATATATTCCTCTGAGGGAACATTGAAAATGTACACAGTGAGAGAGAGAGAGACAGACAGAGAGACAGAGAAAGAGAGAGAGACGTAGAAAGAGAGAGAGAGAGAGAGAGAGAGAGAGGGAGAGAACACAATACAATCACAGTCTTTAATCATGTCCTCAGAATTACGGATGTAAGCTTTATTTGTTTTACAACAAAAGTACTTCCAGCACAAGCATGTAGCAAAATAGTAATTAAGTGCTTAACCTTCCTGTTACACTGCATTATAATAACAATCAAATGAGAAGTGCTGTGGTCACTAGGCATCTCTGGTTGTCATTCTTTCTTTTGATCATGAGATCCTGTCAGAAGAAGCTGCTCTTTAATGTGTCAATGACATCCTCTAATTGTGCCCTCCTCATAAATTGTTGCCCAGCATGGTGGTTTTTCTGGCTCCTAGATAATTCTTTATAGCAGGACCAGACATATCATCTCCAACCACGGTAGCACCAGTCTCAAGGCCAAAAGTAACACCATTAGTGATAACAATATTAGTCATTATGTAGCCAAACACACCACTCAGACAAACACACACTTGCTGGCTACACACAATGCTGTATTTAAGTAAGAAACTAAACGTACTGCACGAAGTGAGAGAATGAGCAAAAATTAAGTGAAACTAGGAAATAAAATCAAAATTTAAATATATATACACTACCGTTCAAAAGTTTGGGGTCACTTGAAATGTCCTTATTTTTCAAAGAAAAGCACTGTTTTTTTCAATGAAGATAACATTAAATGAATCAGAAATACACTCTATACATTGTTAATGTGGTAAATGACTATTCTAGGTGGAAACGTCTGGTTTTTAATGAACTATCTACATAGGTGTATAGAGGCCCATTTCCAGCAACTATCACTCCAGTGTTCTAATGGTACATTGTGTTTGCTAATCGTCTTAGAAGACTACTGGATGATTAGAAAACCCTCGAAAACCCTTGTGCAATTATGTTAGCACAGCTGAAAACTGTTTTACTGGTGAGAGAAGCTATAAAACTGGCCTTCCTTTGAGCTAGTTGAGTATCTGGAGCATCACATTTGTGGGTTCGATTATACTCTCAAAATGGCCAGAAAAAGAGAACTTTCATGTGAAACTCGCCAGTCTATTCTTGTTCTTAGAAATGAAGGCTATTCCATGCGAAAAATGGTGAAGAAACTGAACATTTCCTACAACGGTGTGTACTACTCCCTTCAGAGAACAGCACAAACGGGCTCTAACAGAGTAGAAAGAGAAGTGGGAGGCCCTGGTGCACAACTCAGCAAGAAGACAAGTATATTAGACTCTCTAGTTTGAGAAATAGACGCCTCACAGGTCCTCAACTGGCAGCTTCTTTAAATGGTACCCGAAAAAACGCCAGTGTCAACGTCTACAGTGAAGAGGCGACTCTGGGATGCTGGCCTGATGAGTGGCAAAGAAAAAGCCATATCTGAGACTGGCCAATAAAAAGAAAAGATCTACATGGGCAAAAGAACACAGACATTGGACAGAGGAAGATTGGAAAAAAGTGTTATGGACAGACGAATCAAAGTTTGAGGTGTTTGGATCACACAAAAGAACATTTGTGAGACGCAGAATAGGTGAAAAGATGCTGGAAGAGTGCCTGACGCCATCTGTCAAGCATGGTGGAGGTAATGTGATGGTCTGGGGCTGCTTTGGTGCTGGTGAAGTGGGAGATTTGTACAAGGTAAAAGGGATTTTAAATAAGTAAGGCTATCACTCCATTTTGCAACACCATGCCATATCCCGTGTACAGCGCTTGATTGGAGCCAATTTCCTCCTACAACAGGACAATGACCCAAAGCACACCTCCAAATTATGCAAGAAATATTTAGGGAAGAAGCAGGCAGCTGGTATGCTATCTGTAATAGAGTGGCCAGCGCAGTCACCAGATCTCAACCCCATTGAGCTGTTGTGGGAGCAGCTTGACCGTATGGTACGCAAGAAGTGCCCATCAAGCCAATCCAACTTGTTTGAGGTGCTTCAGGAAGCGTGGGGTGAAATTTCTACAGATTACCTCAACAAATTAACAGCTAGAATGCCAAATGTCTGCAATGCTGTAATTGCTGCAAATGGAGCATTCTTTGACGAAAGCAAAGTTTGAAGAACAAAATTAATATTTCAAATATAAATCATTATTTCTAACCTTGTCAATGTCTTGACTATATTTTCTATTCATTTTGCAACTCATTTGATAAATAAAAGTGTGAGTTTTCATGGAAAACATGAAATTATCTGGGTGACCCCAAACTTTTGAACGGTAGTGTATATATATATACACACATATGTCACACATAACACTTCTTTAATAATTATATTGAACAGAACAAGGGTAATCACACTTCCTTGCACGGTACCATTTTCCACCAAGCCACTCAAGATCAGTCTGCACCTACCCAGACCTGTATAGTAGCTACGACCAGATAAGAAACTTCAAATCCAGTTCTATAGTCTTCTACTCATTCTCAATTCTTCAATTGTATCATAAGGCTTTTCTTCTGAAACATTCCCAGCAAACAAGCTCATACCCTCCTTAAAATAGCACAACCTATTGACCAAAAACTCCTTTCATCATCTTACACATGCTGGATGTAAGTGTGATTGGCCTGTAATTAGCTGCCATTGCTGGGTCTTTTCCCCGCTTGACTATGGAGATAACCACTGAATGTTTCCATACTGCTGGGAACTCTGTCCATATTTTATTACATATATCTACCGCTTTATTGAGGACTATATCAGATTTGTGTTACAGCATAATGTAACATACTTCACCCTGGCCTGGAGACGTATGAGAAATACAAGGCATGTTTAAGCTCAAATAAAGTTGTATATTTATCCATAGCACCCCAAACTCTGTTTCCCACATACTTCCCTACTGCCTCATAATTGCTTTTCTACGTGCCACCCACTCCTCCTCCACATGTTGTCACAGAAAAGCGTCTGCTAAATACTATAATACTACTATAAATTAGCTGAGCTATGGGCCTTTGCAGTCTTCAACACTTCTGCTTTTTCTTTTGCAGATTTGGCCACATGTTTCATTCCTACATGCATCTTTGCTGCATTTAAAATGATGTTTATGCGATCAGTGCACCTGTCAGTTTGTCAGCTTCAGCATAGGATACCTTATTATTGACATCTTAATATATCATGTGCCTGCTGCCTCTTCACACAACTTTTATAAGCTGCACTAAGCGATTCCCCACAATTATAAACTTCTGCTCCACTACTGCCCATACTCATTATCCCTCTACACCAGCAAAACCTCTTCCCGCCTTTGTCGCCACACGTCCTACTCCCTGTCATTCTGAAGCACCATGGGACTGGCATATACGACCTGACCAGGTAACTAACATAACAAATCAGAAATCAAAAGAAGCGCTCCTTCGATCAAGGCTCTTTTGCTCTCCTGTGTGTCCAGAGGACTCCTAAAGTAGTGAACACGTTAGACGCTATCAGCTAAATGGGTGATCTGATGATCATTCATCGCTGCTTAGCTGTACGTGTACAAGCTATGTTTCTGCCTTTCATAAATTCGACCCATCACCTTTAATTTCCTCACTCAACAAGAAAAGAGGCTAAAGCTCAATATATCTAAAGCAACCTCCTTAGATGTGTTTAGGCTAGCAAATGAAGCCTCAAACCTCAAACCAAGCCTCATACATTCCAATCACTAGAATTGTTTGTGTTGGATGTGGTGCATTACAATGTATTTTGATGTTCCGTACAAGTAAAACACAGTCAGATCGTTTCAGCAACATTGTATGAGTAGGATAGGGTAATCCTCATTGGTTCCGCATTGAAGTTTCCCACCGGAAGTTTTATATTGCAACACTATCATGTTTTCGTTCTCATCCACCTTGGCAGGTCCAACTGTCACAGACATGAGGGAGATAGTGAAACAAACCCGCATTATAAAACGCCTATCTGAGATCAAGCAATGTTCAAACGGTACTCTCAAGAATTCACTCGATTAGGATGTGGCATTCACAGGTTTGACATTGGCTTATGCTCGTGCTGTGCAAGCTATTGCGTGATGTCGTCTACCAATACTCAAGTCATCTCGTTAGCTGATTAAGCATTAATGATCAACCATTGTATTGCTGTGTATTTGCCATTTTAAGTCAATACACTAAAACTGGCTAGTTTTGTATATTTGTCTGCTGTTGTCATACCTCTATATTAAATGATACAAAATCGCCGAAGAAAACGAACAGTCAAATCGCTGACTTGCCAACAGCGGTTAGTTTTGTTCGTTTTTGGCATTACAGAATGACATTACATTCGGTGTTTACTTAGCGTGTTGATAAACCTGAAAGAAGCCTAAACGTAGACATGAAAACGAATGTTGTGTCTTAGTATGTGTAACAATGCTGTAATGTTAGCGAGGACGTGTTAGCTTGAAAAGATCCATTATGAAATCTGTACTGAACGTGGAATATCGTCACTATATATCAGATAAGATTTAGTCGAATAGCGTCTCTATTGCATGTGCTTGTGAAGTGTCTTTTTTTGGTTGACTGTTTGAGAGTAGTTGGTAATGCTGGCAAGTGGCATCATGAATACATGCGGGAAGAATGGGTTAATAGGTCTCGGTATCGGGGCGACAGCTGGCGCTGGTGTAGTGGGATATCTTATATACAAGGAAGTTTCCAGAAAGAGAAACGAAGACGTCGATGTACCTCCGACGAGCCCCACTACTTTGGTTGTGAGCACACATGATGTGGACGGACCATACACACGTGCGCTTGAAGTGCAAGGTTAGAAAGAGGGTCAAGGGGTGCTCACTCTTGTGTTTCATAAATTACTTTTACGTTCCTTACTAGACCTATAAAATTACTTGTTTTATTATCATATGAGAATGATGTACGTTCAGCAGGAATAATATAAACTAATATATATAAAAAAAAGCAATAATATAAACTGACAAGGATTTACATGTATGTGTGAACACATTGTTCTGCATGTGTCACGTTAGTCTCACCATCAGAGGTGGCAGCAGTGGGCTCTGCCCTGCAGGGTCTCTCCACAGAGCAGCAGGTGGAGCTGAGGAACCGTCTGGACGACGTGCTCACGTGCGTGGCAGGCCTCAGGAGCGAGGTGTCTGAGCTCAGGAGCGGCCTGCAGGACATCGCCCAGAAGATCATTGAGGATGTGAAGTGAGTGTCACAGTGTGTGCTAGCCTGCCTGTCGACTGCTAAGCCTTAGCTGATTGCAATGTTAATGTTTAACTCCTTGTGGTTTGACGTGACCTCTGTGCCCCACAGGAAGGGTTTGGAGGAGAGCCAGCGGGGACGCCGCCGTCGCCACCTCATGCCACGGGAGCGGACTGACTCCATGAGCTCCAGCTCCATCTACTTCAGCGCCAGCGCTGGCCCAGCTAGCATGTACGGAGGGGAGAGCGAGGCTGGGTAAGGGGTCGTAACTACGACCAACAGTTCACCACGATGATAAGATTAGATTAGGTTAGGTGTTTCCATAGAGGTTTCCTGTTGATACAGTACGTCAGAGTTAATGGTACGACTCCCATTAAAATATATACTGAAGCTCACTCCCCATTTAGTGCATAGTAAATAACTTGGCAAAAATGTTCAACTTGCTTTAGGACAGCTGCCACAAGAGGATCAATTCTTGTAGGCATCCTGAGAAATACCTCAAGAGTGAAGATATTGAAATTTACATTTAGTCATTTAGCAGACGCTTTGATCCAATGTATACACATTTTACATTTACACTGATGGCACACTGCACATCAGGAGCAATTAGGGGTTCAGTGTCTTGCTCAAGGACGATAGCAACCTTCTGATTACTAAACGACTTCTCTACCTCCTGTACCACTGTCGCCCCTCTGAGACATGTGGGCAGTAATATAAGATTCATCATCATTTTTCAGATATATGACCGCCAACGCAGAATCAGACTACACAGACCGTGAAACGGACCGCGAGACGGACAAGGAGGACGACAGGGAGGAGGACAAAGAGTCAGAGGAAGAAGAGGATGATGAAGATCGCAGCACTGCCACTGTGCTTACCCTTCGTCAGGAGGACTCCCAGGCGGAGGAGGACGATGAGGAAGAGGCGGACCGGGAGTGGCCCACCATGGCTCCCATGGTTCCCATGGTCACAGACGTGCCCAGTGCAGAGCTGGCGCTGCTTCTGTCTCAGAGCGACCTCCTGCATGAGGGGGACGGAGGAGCAAAGAAGGAGGGCTTCCTCCTGCTCAACTCTAACAAACCTCAGGTGAACATATATGCAGCTTTGTCAAAACCAAATTAGCAACAGTCATTTGAAACCGGCATTAAAGGTACAGTCTGCGATTTTGGCAAAAAGCTGTTGATATTTGTGTTCAACACCCAATCAAATGGCACCCCTTCTCTCCATGTTGATTGGCTGGGGTAGTGTATGGCCTGGTCCGAGCCAATTTGTCTCCCATTTAGAGAGCTGGGACTATGCTCCAACACCAGAGTTTTTTTGAGTGCACACACAAGAACGGATAGCTAGAGCACTGTGAGGAGCTATTTGGTGACAAAAAGCGTACTGGATTAAAATTGCACACTGTACCTTTAATGTAAAGTGAATGGGGTATGAAATGTGTATTAAATTGATTTGACAGAGTAGAATTAAGTGTGGCCTTGTTTCTCTGAAAGTGTTGTCTGATTATGTAACTGCCTGTGTAGTAGCTACTTAGCTCTTCCTCCGTCTCACTGTGTTGGTCTGTGATTTAAGTATTCTGACAGCACGGAGTTTCTGTGGCGACTGGCCCGTGCCTTCAATGACATGTATGAGATCACCGAGGATAAGGAAGAGAAGAGATCTTACGCTGAGCAAGGTGAGAGGGCGATCTTCACTTCACGTATGTAAGTGTTTGCTATGTCAGCCATTTTTTTACTCTTCAGCATGGTAGAGGCACAGATGTTATTGAGTCAGTGGGACATGATCTACCAATGTCATGCCACTTCAGTTGAGTACATTTGCTAAACTGATTTTCCATCCTGAATTGGAAATATTATCAAAGTGTGGACGAATGTTCAGTTTCCATTGCAGTTATGGTCGTCACAGGGTACAATGGCAAGAGAAAAAACACACGTTGAAATACACAGTGGCTTTGTGTGGTTTGACAACCTCAACAGTTCTATCAAATGAGGGAAAGTCTCGGCATGTGAAATTTCATATAACTCTGCAAACATCAACCTCCGTTTACAAGAGAGGGGACCTTCCTTGTGCACTCACTCACTCACTCACTCACACACACTCTGTGATCCTTTCCACTCCTTGACCCTCAGGCCGCGACGAAGCCGAGGCAGCGCTGAAGCGGAATGGCCTGAACGCTGAATGCCATAAATGGTGGGTGAGACATTCTGAGAGGTCAGAGGTCAGAGTCCTGCATAGCCGTCCTCTGTTTCTGCCCTCTTCTGAACATACTGTACATGTTCCTCTCCTTAGGTTTGCCCTTCTCACTGGCCTCACCTCGCAGTACGAGAGCATGCATGGCAAACTGAAAAGCAGTCACATCCTCAAGGTAACCATGGTGACAACCAAGCATACAAGCAACTTTCCTGAGGATCATTCACAATTCATGTGATGTAATGAAGGGATCTTTTTCAATTTAAAAAGTTAAAAATTAATTTAATTTTTTTCAAAGAAAATATTCAATTTCATAACCACAAAAAAACAGAACAAATGACTGTATTTACTGTAACTTACTGCTCGAACTGTTGCAGGAGCATCTAGACCGAGCCATCGCACTGAGGGACGATGACCCCTTCTGCTTCTATTTGCTGGGGCGCTGGTGCTACGAGGTAGGTCTGGAGACCCGAGGGAACTTTTGAGCAGTCCCAAATGAGATTAGTGACAGTGCATTAGAGAGGGCGCAAAGGATTAACACAAAACTGATATATGATAGTCTCCGTAGAACGTGTAGCAGGTCAGTAATCCTTTCTTACAAGAAAGGATTAACACGATAGCTGCTTCGTCTCTACAGAACACACATCAGAGATGGCACGTGGAAATATAGTAACACAGGAGCTGCCTAGGTTGTGTTTTTCTCAAATGGATTCCTTAATAAGTTCTGGAGTTCTTTTTGAGGAAGCGTAGGTGAAGTCTGATCCCGTCCACAGGTGTCCATGCTGGGCTGGCTGGAGAAGAAGGCTGCTGCGGCGCTGTACCAGACCCCACCTTCCTCTACGGTCCATGAAGCTCTGGAGCACTTCCTCAGGGTACGCCGTGACCACGTCACATCGCCAGCAACGCCACTCTGAAAAAACACTTCTGCTGTTCCTCGTTCAGATCAGTTTGTCGGGAAATTGCATGGCTGTACTCTCCAAAGAATACTGTTTTCAGACAGGAGTGTAACAGTTTATTAAGTGATAAACCTGGAGGCCTTATCTAACAAGATGAATGTGTTGGGCAAGATTGGGCAGTGTTGACTCGTGTTTTGTCTTTGCAGGCGGAAGAACTCAGCCCTGGCTTCTCCAAGACTGTGAGGGTTTACATTGCCAAGGTAATGTCAGTTTTTTTTGAGTCATCATCAGTTCCTCTGCCTACGGGTTTCAAATCATATAACCCTTTTTAGAGGTTTACATGGATAAGCCTGGTCTTGAACAAACTTTCTGCGCTCTGTGGAATACCTGACTGGTTTGGGAGTATTCCATCGGATCCGTAACAAGCCGGTGCAGCTTTCCACAACTCGATCCATTAAAACTCTTAAAAGTGATGTGTGTCTTAACCCCCCCCCCCCCCTCCTCCCAAACACTTGGGATACTGTTGGAGATCAGTTTTCATGTTATTACCTTAACCACTCCCCCTAGCTTTCTCATCGGCAGGTTCAGAAATCTGGTCTAACAAGCTCTCTTTTACTGAGCATTTCTAGACTATAATACCAGTGAAAACTGAGAGGAGAGTACTTTTGTCCTTTCATTCCTCTCATTCTACTCCCACTTTCCCCTTTCAACTGGTTTTCTTTTTTGTTGAAAGGCAGATTTGCTTTTGGGGGGGGTCCTCTCACTTAGTGCCACCTACTGGTCAACTTAATCCAACTTAGTTTTTATTCTTTATGTATCCTCGGTATCTAACTTGAATGTAAAACTATGTTGTAACAACTAAATAATAAAAATGGTACTAAAATACTTTCCCACCATGGTTTGATTAGTGTCACAAGGAGCTTGGAAACACTTCGGAGGCCAGCAATTGGGCCCGCCTGGCAATACAGATGCCCAGCGTCTCCAGTGAGGTGAGCAGGTTTCCTCCGCAGATTTATCCAATGACATTATACCTTTAAACATAACTTTATATTCCTTTTGTAGTGTAAGGTTAAAGTCGCTGTGCCTTCCACGTTTTTTCAATGTACTTGTATTCTGACTTGAGCCATCTTAATGAAAGCGTTTAAAGTCTCAAGACTCTCTATCGCCTTAGGAGACTAGCAACTCTGCTCTCGAGGAGGACCTGAAGGCTTTGATCAACACATCATCAGATCGGTCTCCATCTAACGGGGATTACTAGGCCTTTCCTGCGACGTCTGTATAAACATGGGTACACACAAGAAGCACTGACGCCTGCTCACCAGAGCAGTCCCTATTGCATTTTATAGATGACCATGTGTGATGATGCGTTCATTGTGGTTGAAGGTGCACCAAACATTTCAGGATCAGGTCATTTTGATTCTGTACTTATCTGATGATTTGGCTGTTCTGTCACAACTCACCTGTGTAACACCTTTTGAGATGCATTTACATGTGGATTGAAGGTGTAGCCTGCAAGTACTATTTTGTCAGTGATGAGGGCAGAAGTAGGTGTTGAAGGCACCTCCCTCTCTCATTTTATGTTCTTCAATTCAGTTTGATCCTGATTTTCCCCGAAGTGCTATATTGGTACAATTTAGCACAATATGAGTGGTCAATATCAAGGCCATGTGGTAATTCAGTGTGTTTATCTTGGAAGTGGATGCATGTCCAGCCTGACAAAGCTCCCCTCAATTGTTCAGCAATATTTAATTCCCCATATGTTGGTGTTGTGAAAACTGTCAAATAGAAATCAATTTTGTCTCAAGTTAGTCCAGAATTTCATATTAATTTGACAACATTCTAAACTAAACATAAAAATATAGCACTGATTAATATGTATTAAGTTAAAGGTTTTGGGGGGGAAATAATCAATCAATACCTTGTTGAAATAGTGCATGATTACATTTTGATGATTCCACATTCATGTCTGAATTTTTTTTTCATAATAGGTGTTTGCCTTTATTATCATGCTAACTATGTGACCTCAGATGGAAGGTCGAGACCACACATATGAAGACCAGAAATACAAATAGTGGAAGCCTGTTTGTTCTCACCTTTGGTATAATTTTAATTATTTTTTTAAAAGATTATTATTTAAAGTCAATACAATACTATATTTGTCTGTTGCAAGGACTCTAACATTCCACGCAAAGCTGTTTACTATACTGATCGGTAGACCACTGTTTACGTTTAATTTAAATAACCACTTGTTGACTGATGTGTATTTATTAAAAGTTGATTTTATTTTAAAATCGGGTCAGCCCTTTTTTTGCAGTAGATGGCTTTTCAGTTTGATTCCAAATGATATTCGTCCTTATCATAGTATTTAGGATTGCTCTTGCGCTCATGATACGCCCATTTCAACACTTTGGAGTGGGTGTTCAGTCCGAAAAGCCTAAATGGACCCTTAAAGATGCAGCCTAGGTCTATTTTATAACTTGTCTATACTTGGTCAGGTTGGAGTGACATGATTCAGCCAGCCATGAAACCAGATGCCCTGATCATAAAATTGTCTTAACCATATGTCCTGATCATAAAATGATTTTAATATATACACAACGTGTAGATAGTTAACATAGAAATTCAGACAAATAAGGACAGCAGGACAATGACAAACAGAAAAAAAATTATTCCACACTAAATATTGCATCATCTACTGTACACAGCACTCTTCCAATATGAGAAATGTCTGTCTCGTCTCGTCTCTCTCCCCTCCCCTCCCCCCCCCACCTGGGGATAAATAAATGTATTAAGTGTGCACCTTTTTCAAGCACACCTGTGCCAAAACCGTTCAACTCCCAAGTAGTTCTTCTGCCACTACGGGGTGAGTGCCACTTCAAAACATGTACATCTCAGCTGCAGCTCAGAGTTGTGTGCCGGTTTCATAAGCTTCACGATGCCAGACGAGTTCTCAACAAAACTTTAGCTTGTCTTTCCACCAGGGCATCATATACTGAAGCTGTGCGGATCCAAAGGGCTGTGTGTGTGTGTGTGTGTGCTCCTCAGAACAGAAACACTGCTTTTCAGTCCTTGGCATCTCCAACACCATCTGGGTTAATGGCAAACATGGCCTCCGACTCTGGTAGACATGGGGAGTCGTAGATCTTACATATCCTAGTCTCTCCTCTGCCTTTTCTCAAATACAACCTATTGGGAGAGAATAACGAAAAACAGGAATAGAATTAAGAGTGTGAGAGGAAAACATGACAGTTTAGGCAAGACGGGACAAACAAAGGCTGCTTTCTTAAACAGGACCTATTATGCTTGGTTTAAATGTTCATAATTTAATTTCTAGAATAGATTTACAAGTACACCACAGATGCTTTCGCCGTACCTTGTAGTGGAAGCGTGTGCCATGATATTGCCACCTATGGGCTTTTTGGGGTCGGCTGAGAACATGGCCGCTCCATCCACCTGAGCCACCACTTGGTTGGTGATGACAACCGCCACTCCAAACTGCCACAAGAGAGGAGGCGCAGAGACAGGCACACAGACAGACAGGCAGGCACACAGACAAACGGACAGACAGACACCATTACGAAAGCAAGGGTTACAAAAGTACTCTTCAACAGACAGTTGTTTGTGGTTTGCTTTCTGACTGCACTGTTGCAACAAATTGCCATGATGGAACATCTCAGACTGTGGCATAATTTCAGTCATTTCACCGTGACTACATTTCTGAAATTAAAAAGGCCTAAACTACAGGGTGTGACGATGTGCCGTCACTACACATGAGTATGTGCTCTGACTGCCATGCCATCGAGCCTGGCTCTTTGGCGTTGCGGTCAGTGTGCAGGTTTAGCACCCTGTAGACTCGGGTTCCACTCTGGGTGGGGTGACTACTATCTCATTTCGCTACACAGGGATTTAAAAAATAAAGTTCCTGCGGGAGAATGATGAAAGGCCCACCCACCTCATCAGCCAAGCGCAGCAGCATGCGCAGGAAGCGGGCCAGGTGGCCCTGGCGAGCGGCGAGCTCTCCTCTGCCAGAGTAGTCCGTCCTGTAGAGCGCCATGGCACTGTCCACAATCAGCAGGGAATATCTTATGGGGAGAGATGGCAGAAGTTCTCAGTTCATCCTTAAAAGTTATGGACGTTACTTATTTCCCAGCTGATGGAAACAAGTGCAAATGTATCATTTAGCGAAACTTGATGGATCATAGTTTAGTTTCTGGAGGTAAACAGCTCTAGTGGATGATGGGTTTAAGGTGGGACAAGGTAACCACAGACAATTCAAGGGGTCATACAGTTCAGAGTAAAGGCATGGCATGGCAGTAGATCCCTGGAGAAGACCCTACCTGGATTCAGCCATCATGGCAGATGCCTGATACAGCAGCTGAGTCTGGTGGTCCGTGTTGAAGGCTCGGGCGTAGGCTACATTGTCTAGGACATCACTCCCCACTAACCCATACCTGGAACCAAATACAACGCAAAATGCTTATGAAATACTCAATGTGTAAGGCAACACCTGACATTTTCTCAGTTTAATTTGAGATGATGGTTGCATATTATGTTTTAGAATCAAAGTTATGTGTTTAAAGCAGAGGGCCATACCGCTCAGCCACGGCTAGCAGTCTCTCTGGTCTGAAGGTCCCCTCTGTGTCTATGTACATGGCTTTACCCTCTCCACCACCTTGGTCAATGGGCAACTGAGGAAGGACAAACAGAAAACTTCACACAACATTTTAAAAACATCTCCTGTGCCCCCCCCCCCCAATATACACGCCTGAGTTTCACCATCAAATGGAACTCAAATTGTGAGCTTTATATACAGAAGTTGAATGACCATGTAACACAGATAAGTTTAATTTCATGACGTGCAACGCCAGTATTTCTATTTTGAAGATGGTCACCCTGAACCCCAACAGCATTTTGTCATGTTTTCAGAAGTCAGTGCTTCTGAGTGGTCAATGTACAACATAATATTCCTCCTAGCCACATTCAAGTGGGCTGTCTAGACTATGGAACAGTGGATGGTCACTCACTGCAGACTTCACATTATTGACCACGCATTACCTGACAGGTCACTGCAAGGGTGTGACACAACTGCGTCTTTCCTGTCCTGAACTCCCCAAACATCTCCGTGATGGAGCCCGTCTCAATGCCACCTGAGAGAGAGAGAGATCATAATCCACACAGGTTCATATGAGGTAGATACATTCTACTGCAGTTCTCACAGATTCATGAGCCTCAAGATGCACGCGCAAACACAAACGTTTTGCTTCCACTGACATGTACAGTGCTGGGTGAAACTGAAAAGCTCTGTTGTTCCAGAGGCTCTGTATTTGAGCTCAGTCAAACCAAAGTATAAATCCTTTTTTCATTGAAAGCTGTTGTAAATATTTGCTCAGACAGCAGGAGATACAGTTTGGTTAAAGAATCTCCTGAACTTCCCACACTCACCCTGAAGTAGTTTGTCCAGCTCCTTGGAGCCTGTGGATATCTGGATGATTTCAGCCCGTCGCTGGTGAAACTCTGTTGCCGTGGTGAACCCCATAGGCACTAGTTTAGCCGCTTCACCCTACAGAGCACATAATATGAGTGAATTGCAATGTAACAGTGGAAGTGAAGAAAAATATTGGTAACTTTAATTACAGTAAATGTCTCACCAAAATCTTCTCTGCCTTTGCTTCACTGATGCCCTTGATGTTAAGCAGTTCCTTCTTTGGAGCATATGCCACAGCTTCGATAGTGTGAAAGCCAGCGTCTTCCAGTTTCTTAATGTCACTGGCACCGATGCCACATTGCTGTGAGAAACAGACAATGTGAGAAGTCAACTATGGATTTTTCATTACTTAATAAAAGAGGGTCACTACAGAATGGCATTAACTGTGAGATATTTGTGGAACATATATTGATTCTGTGGGCAAACTGTGTATGAAATAGGTTTCCCCACAACAAACAGCTATTACATACAATAAATGTGTCTCAAAATGTGTTCGTCATTAACAGTCACGTGTTTGTATACCTCAAGTCTGTTCAGAGGCTGGGGCCCAAAACTCTCCTCCTCCTCAACTTCTGCTTCCACCCTGGCCTCACTCCTCATAGCCATCGTGTTCTGTGCAAATAGTACTTCATTGTTAGGAAAACGGAATTAGACAGCTTGAAATTGATAAAATTCAGTTCAAGGTTAGCTGCCCACATACTTGTTAAAGTAAAACACTTTTAACGTACTTTTAATAACGCAATACAAATGATAGTTTCAGAGGGAAACTGTTAACAAGCAGCGTCAAGGGTTATCTTGATGTTAGCTACTGTAGCAGTTAGCTAGTTTGTGATTATTGACCTAGCTAACCAACCTCCGAATTCCTTTCAGAGCATTGAAGAAAATCAAAGTTCCACCAACTAATTAGATGAGAACTAAGTAAGCCTGGTTAGTTAACCATCGTCTTCGCGAAGCATCTGATATTACGTCTCATAAGGATAACTGGTATGTATACAATACCAGTTGAATTAAATTATACAACCAGGACAGCTTTGCAACACGGAGAGACATACAATCAAACGTTAGCCAGGTAGCTAAAGTTCCTTTCTAAAATCTCCTGACGCGGTGCCCCTGATAGTAAAGCCCTTGCTCTTAGCAATGTTGCTAGACACAACAACATTCCTGACAGTAAGCTAGATATCCAACTTACCGATCAACGTCTGCAGATATTCTTGCATTAAACAGTAACGTTGAGTACTGCCATCAAATGGCAACACATGGCAGATATCTAGATGTATTTGTCGGATGGATAGCAATACTCAAAACTACTGTCCAGGTAACTACATCGTTAACGTTATCATGTAAAGCTAAATTACGTTACATCAAGAATCAGCTGGACCACTGAGAGATAGCTAGCTGTTAGCAGTAATCTTACGCTCAACCAAGTTCTTTCAATATCAACAAATGGCAAACGAATCCTGAAAAGAGGACACAGTGTTCCTTTCAAAACACAAAGTACGTGATTTCACTACATACAAGTGTATTCTTTCAGTAGCTAGAAAAACAGTGTCACTTACCTTTCTCGGTAACGTTATCAAACAACTGAGCTGAATTTTCCCGCTCGCTGTAACGTGATCCACGACGTAATGACGTTTCAGTGGCTTTAACTAATCGTTTGCCTTGTCGAGGCACAGACCCTCCCAGTCTGTGCCTGAGCCCAGTCCCCCATGTCCCAGACCCCTGAACACCGCCTTACAGCATTATTACAAATCTAAAAGCATTATTTTGTATTTTTCTATTTAAAAATGTCACCCAAGAGCAAGACAATGTTTGTAAAACTGTCAAACAATGTTAATGTATTAAATATGTTACTGATCAGAAAGCATACAAAAGCATACATAAATGGTAACACAATGCATTCTGTGCAATTTTTTCAAGCACTCTCACTTATACATCAGTGATTCAATTCCAAACAACATATTGGAAGAAATAAAGGACATTTATTCAACAGAAACAAACATTGCACACATTAGTGAAACACTTTCATCAAGTCCTACAATCCGAAATCTAATGGCGATCATGGATCAGTGATCTTCCATATTGTTCCTCAAGAGGTATTCCGCCTGTAACACAAATTCACAATATAACATATAGAATCAGGAATCACACAGAAACATATACAATCCAGAAAACAGCATATGGGGGGGAAAAAATACCAGAAAGTCCACTGGATCATCTGCCTTGGCTCTGCAACTCTCCAGCAATCCCTGGGAGACTGTGGGCATGACATACTTCATCAGGTAGTTCCGCAGAGGAAAGGAGCGTGCTTCAAGCAGCTCGTGCTCCTGCTTTTTCACCTCAGTCACGTGATGTTTCTGTAAACACACAAAGGAAAATAGAGATGGCCAATAAAACATTAGGTGTGCTCAAAAATTCCTCCAAAGAATGGAAATAAACAACAAATAACTTTTTTTTGTTACAAGAACTAACGATTCACACAAAAAATATTGTTGCTCTTTTGTTGTCACCCACATACTCACCCACTTCTCCAGCTCGATGGCTATCCTGACGTCCTCCTCTGCCTCCATGCGCTTCCTCTCGGCTGCCTCCTGCTCGAGCAGCTCCGGCCTTAGGGGGTTAGCTTTGTGCTCTGCAGCCTTGTGCTCCCCATAGTTCTTGGGTTCCCCAATTTGGGCAACGATTTGTTCAAAAATGGCAAGGTTGTCAAGATCCTCTGCATCACTGATTTCTAAAAAAAAAACATATCAGAATGTCTCAAAACGACACCATGCTGCTCAAGATTCATTTCTGATAACTGAAAGTCCTTTGACTGTGTGGTTTTGGCTGTTTGCGTCTGTGTACGTGTCTCTGTACATGTCTCTGTATGTGTGTGTCAATCACCTATGAGTTCCGGGTGGATTTCCAGCTCATCAAAGTAGTTGAGCACTGTCTGATCCTCAACGTTGGCCGCTCTGAACGCCACCAGGTCGGAGAGGAACTTCTCTTGAGTGTAGCCCATATTCACTGCAGTGCTCTCTGGGAGCTTAAGGACTCGCTCCTTCAGAAACTCATCAGTGGCATCAAGGGAGAAAATATATTCTGCAATGGATACAGGAGGATGAGTCTGAGAACTGGAGGGGTTAGTGTTACGCTATTATGCATGGCGTTGCATGGGTTATTTTTTTTTAGACTGACCTGGCATAATGTCTGCCTTGAACATATGCATTCCTGATCTTTGGTCCTCATATCCAAGACTTTCATCTAGATTTAATGGCAGAATAAGATGAATAGAGATAGAATTTCCACATGCAACAAAGGCAATTAAGACAATATGTTGGCACTGCCTGACGAGTTTAACAGGGGAAGAGTACCATAGAAAAATTCTTTAGCCTCTGAATAAGTCTTGGGGAAGCCATCTAGGACAAACCCGTGGTTTTGACAAGGCATGGAATTCAACTCATTTCTGATAAGCCTAAACAGAGTTTGTTCCTCCAATCCTCCTGTAAGTAGATCAAATTGGCACATACAACTCTACTTATTAAACAGTTTCATTCAGTGTTTTTCCCAAACAGAGGTTCTTTAGCCTTTCTTTCTTTAGACTCCGGACTGTTCTACATCTTGTTCTATAACTGGCAATTACAGACCTTTTAATCTTAACGCAACCAAGTAGAACAAATACATAGTGAAACAAAATGAGCATTGACATTCACGTATCAACTGTAATGGTAAGTAGCATTACAGCTAACAGAGATCAAACAAGTAGCACTTAAACAACACTCAGCTATAACGCTCTATTACCAGCTGCGTTCGCTGTGTCGTCAGTTTCATGATCCTCCACAGGACTCTGTAATAAAAATCTGGTCATGAAATTACAACATTAAGAAAAGATAATTGTCACTGCAGCGTAATACAGTTTAATAATAGGAAAAGCCATTTAAAAGCACAAAACGATTTTTTTTCTCATGCAGTATGTTACCAAATGTCTTACCAAAGATGGAATCTTCTCATCACATATGGCCTTGACGTCGATGTGATGTATTTTGTAAAATATGCTCAGTTTTTTGGCCACAGTGCTTTTCCCAACAGCAGACGGCCCAAGAAGGCACATTTTGATTGGCTGTATAAAACAATGGGATGATTTGAAAGAATCTAACTTAAAATGTTATGTTTGTTGAACAAACTGCATTACTCTAACTTATATATGTGACTGAGTGAGGTGGACACAGATAAAACCCCATACACACATGCTAACTTACCAGTAACTGTCTGGTATGCTTGTACTCTTTAATGGCGTGATGTATGTTCTCCACAAATCCATTTTCGCAAACCCACTGCACATTGAGAGTGTTCTTCACAGTGGAGGCCTCAACCTGGAGATTGATGCTTAAGTATTCAAGCTCTGCTGGCTGTAAGACAGAAAAACGACACACATATACACCCCTAGTGAATATGAGCAAAACAGGCTATAAAAAAATATGTCTTTGCTGTTTATCCTCTTGGTCTTTCACTCAAAATATTCAAAAAAGTCTTACCTTTTCATTGAAGTAAAATTATTGAAAGAAAAAAAAACTGTTCAGATTAAATAAATATTTTTCCGCAAAACATGTGTGCCACAATTATTGGCACCCCTAGAAAAATCTTATAATTCAAATCTAACTGAAGTATATTTCCAGTCATGTTTTACATTTTTAAGTTCACCTGTTTGATAAGGAACTCTTAAGAGGTCAACCATGACTTCCTGTTCCACTGGCGTACAAATATGAGGTGATACAGGCCAAATTCCATTAGTCATTCATCACTATGGGAAAGACCCAAGAACACAGTGACAATGTGCGACGAAAAGTTGTTGAGCTGCACAAATCAAGAAATGGACACAAGAAAATCTCTTAACAGTTGAAAATACCCATTTCTACTATCATGGAAATAATTAAGAAGTTTAAGCGACAGGAGATGTTAAGAATCAGCCTGGAAGAGGACGTGTCTGTACATTGACCCCACGCACCGTGAGGAGGATGGTTCGACTGGCAAAAGAATCTCCAAGGATCACAGCTGGAGAATTGTAGAGGTTAGTTGAGTCTTGGGGTCAGAAAGTCTCCAAAACTACCATAAGACACCACCTACATCACCACAAGTTGTTTTGGAGAGTTGTCAGAAAAAAGCCTCTACTGTCAATCAACAACAAACTAAAGCGCCTACAGTTTTCCAAATGTAAGTCAGACTTTCAATAGGACCGAGTTATATAGTCAGATGTGACCAAAATTAAGCGTTTTGGCAACAAACATCAAAGGTGGGTTTGGCGTAGACAGAAAGATAGCCATACAGAAAAGCACCTCATACCCAATGTAAAGTATGGTGGCGGATCTTTGATGTTGTGGGGCTGTTTTTCTTCCAAAGGCCCTGGACATATTGTTAGGATACATGGTATCATGGACTCCATCAAATACCAGCAGATATTAAATGAAAACCTAACAGCCCCCTCCAGTAAGCTTAAAATGGGCCGTGGTTGGACCTTCCAACAGGACAATGATCCGAAGCACACCTCAAAATCAACACAAAAATGGTTCACCGACCGCAGAATAAAGGTTTTTGCCATGGCCATCACAGTCCCCCGACCTAAACCCCATAGAAAATCTGTGGGATGAGCTGAAGCCGAGTCTACAAATGTTGACCTCAGAATCGGAAGAATCTGGAGTGATACTGCATGTAGGAATGGTCTCAGATCCCGTTCCATGTGTTCACCAACCTCATCACGCATTATAGGAGAAGACTCAGAGCTGTTATCTTGGCAAAGGGAGGCTGCACAAAACATTAAATTAAGGGGTGCCAATAATTTTGACACACATGTTTTGGGGAAATATATTTATTTAATGTCAACAATTTTTTTTTCTTTCAATAATTTTACTTCAATGAAAAGGTAAGATTTTTGTGAATATTTTGAGTGGAAGACCAAGAGGATAAACAGAAAAGACATATTTCTTCATAGCCTGTTTTGCTCATATTCATTAGGGGTGCCAATAATTGTGGAGGGCACTGTAAATCAGACCAAATCAGTTCCAGAGGACCCAGTGACAAAAAACCCTTAGTCTGTCCCAAGAGGGCAGTGTAACCCAGGATTAGTAAGCAGTATACTATACGTACCGTTAACACCTTTGCTTGTAGGGCTTCTTCCTTTGAAACCATGTCAGTTTCCCCTGTGCCAAGGCTGAGGCTGATTGCCTAGTATGGGTAAATCAGAAATATACCAATATGTCTGTTCCAGTACATCAACACATTTATGTCTTTTATTTCTCTATGTGGGCACGTAAAGTGTCTTACCTTTATTATATCCTCCAATGTATTCTTTGAATTGTCCACAGCAAAAAATAAATTTTCTTTTGGCTTGTTATCAACGATATTTTGAATCACCCTTGATGTAAGGAAAATATATATTTTGAACTAAATGTAGAACTATGTATAGAAAATGGACAAAAAGATAATATTATGTGTCGTATTGAAATTACATTAAATATGTCCAGGACAAAAACATCATACCTTGCTAGGTCATTGATGTGAATGGTGGGGACAAAGTTTCTGCCATTCCCATAAATGGGAATTTTGTCCACTTGTCCAAGCCACGCCATCTAGTGGAGGAAGTTTCAAAAGACATTAAATGGAGACAGTTGACTTGACATGATCCGTGTTCTTCTACATTTGTGCATTAGAGACTAAGTTATGGTACCTTGAAAAAGGGGTGGAAAATTCCCTCTCCCATGCCGTACTGCAGCCCTGATGTCACCACATATGTGGACAGTCTTGATTTTCTCTGAAAGGAAGTTGTTGTGAATGCAGACCAGAGAACAGAAGTATGTGATTTGGGGGACAAAAGCTGCTCGGAATGATAATGCAATAGCGGCAATTTGAGCAATAGCGGCAATTTTTTTTTTTTATGTTCAACAACAATTCCAAGGATATTTCTCAGGTTCAAAATAGCATGGAACTTTCCACTTATTGCTCTCACATTTTACATTTAGTCATTAAGCAGACGCTTTTATCCAAAGCAACTTACACATTTTACATTTACACTGATGGCACACTGCACATCAGGAGCAATTAGGGATTCAGTGTCTTGCTCAAAGACGCTTCAACAGGGAATCGAACTAGCAACCCTCTGATTAATAAACGACTTCTCTACCTCCTGTACCACTTTTTGATGTATAACATAACACTAGAACTGGAGGAAGCAAAATATGGCATTCAGGAAGTGGCTAATAGCCTACACATGAGTTACGCCTCTACTTACAGTCTTACCCAACCTGAGCACAGTTTTCTCAAGAATGGAAAGTTCTTTGTAGTTTGCATGTGGCTTTCGTCTCCTGAAATCATCCTCTGTTAGCGTAAGGTCAGTGTCACTCTGAAAAAAACATTTACAGTCACAACTGAAATTAGTTCATTCATCACTGTGAAGACTATGAACTGCCATTATCAACAGGTTACTGACCGGATCTGGAGGTTTGGTCAAGGCCCATGTCATCAGTGGTGTCACCAGAATAAAGATCTTTGGGGCTCCGAAATGCTCAATGTAACCATGAAGGGCTGTTAAGAATACAAAGCGACATGCATTCAGTGTTTGACCAAAATCTGTTTAAAGATTCAGCTAAATCTAAATGAACTGATACAAACTACTTTCTTTAGAAAACTATTAAAAGTTTTCTGAAGGCCAAAATTAATAATCCACCTACCTGTGATAGCCCATGTTGCCTCATTTAGTTCATTAACATCCTCTGTAATGTTATACACTATAACATCACAGTCCGTCAGTCGTTGATAAAGTTCATCTTTCTTATCTGACTGTAATACATGAAAACGGGAGACCAGGGCATTTTACATTTCATTTTTTTCAATCCATTTATCTGTGCTGACTATGGAACAATCATTGTCAAGATAAAAATGTTACATTTAACTACCCAATGGTTTCATTAAAATGAATGGTCAGTGAATTAAAATTCAGTTAACTTTTTAAGACATCAAGCTCATCAGTGAAGAAATCTGCATACTAAGGCTCAAACAAGGACAGTGCAACAGACTATAGGCCAAGGTTTTTGAAGCTTCCTAGACCAAAAACATTCCTCTTTAGTGCATCCTATAGACACCACTGTTGAGCCTTCTGTGGACATGGATCTAGGCATGATTTACAAATGATCTTACACCCTCTCACTGTCTGGCTCCATCGTGGGGAGGAGGCTGTGTATGTGTGTGTGTGTGTGTGTGTGTGTGTGTGTGTGTGTGTGTGTGTGTGTGTGTGTGTGTGTGTGTGTGTGTGAGATAAACCCAGACAGGCTTTTATGGAGATGTCTCGCCCAGACAGGATTGTTCTCCTGCTCTTTCTCATTGGCAAGGACGGTGTGGTGATTTAAAGCCCTATATCTACCAATGACGCTGACACAAATTCAGCAGTCAAGTTAAAGAGCAGGGTCCATCTTAACCCAAACCCGAGAAGACCCCAGTATATAGCACAAGGAATTACAAAACTTTCCGTGTGTGTAACTAAAATTAATTAAAAATGACCATGCTGGGCAACTTCTACCTCTTCCTGAAGTGGTCATTTCACACAGTGGTCATTCTCTGGGGTTCATATCGCAGTGTCCTCCTTTACCCTAATCCAGGTTCATAATCCCGTGGGCTCTCCGACTCCCAACCCCTTCCCTTTCCCTAACCTGGGTTTGTATCCAATTCCTACCCTTATCCTAACCCAGGTTCATAGTCCCGAGTCCTCTCCATTTTTATCCACTATTAATTCTGTATTTTCATGTATATACCTACTTCTATGTTTCTTGTGATCATGTATTTGTCACGTTCATATGCTGCGTTTTGCTAATATGCTAATATGTTTTATCCTCTGATACGTGTATGAATTCATGCGCATGCTCCTGATTCTCCTGCCTTCCCTTCTGCTAGGGGGGTTCAGGCTGAATTGAATCAAAATTCTTTCACAAGATAAATATTTCAAATGGCCCCGTGGCCTTCAACCCCAGCATTTCAGGACTTGAAAGTATGTGCACTATGAAAACAAGGGTAGCACGCAAACTTACAGAATATTCTTCAACTATAAAACTTTGTTTTTCTCCGTCTGTGTTCGCGACAGTCCCAACAATCTGAAAGGTTTGTTCTTGTAACAATGGGCTCTCTTTATCCTGAGAGGGACTGGCTTCATCCTCTTCCTCGTCGTTGTCTTCAAAAGACTCGCCAGCGACACAGGTCGATAGAAACTATCCCATTACGAATGAAAACAGGTGTCAAGAAGGACAAATTAAGGGAAAAACAGTAAATGCCTACATAATGAGGTTACAATTTATAGTATTTACCTTTGCGATGTACTTTGATGAATACGAATCTACTTTGTTAATAAATATTCGTTTTGAGCGCTTTCCAGCTCCTCCCTGGTAGTCTGCCATAGTTTACCGTTGCTATGCAGAAGCGACACTGTTGTCAAGGCTGAAAACCTCGTGCTGCGCTGTCCACTCACCCAAATAACTGAGTCATTCAATCGAACTTTATTCCAAAAATCAGAATCATTCCATTGCATAAAAATGTACAAAGCGTAAAAATAGTAAAAATATAATAATAATAATATGGCAACGGATCCATGAAATGTGATAATTATAGGCCAAGTTAAGTGTAGGCTACAGCCCCTTTCCTTGATTTTACATTCATTTTCATTGATTTCATAATAACCCGTCACCTTCGCTGAATCTATGTTCATTTAAAATTTAAGAAAGCACGGATAACTTTGTTAGTCAGAGATTTATAGTGAATAAAACTCCACTGGTGACCGGGACAAGATAATCTTCATGAAGGAGACCACATTATGCAGCCCCACGCCATACCCTGTCAGGCTATTTTGTAACGAGGCAGAGCTCACAATTATGTGCTAGTGTAATGGTAGCCAGTGGGTACAGTGTTGTGCAGTGAGGAGTGTGCAGTGAGGAAACCTTACTCCCTGACACCTTAAGAGACATGCTGGCGACAGTTGCTAGCACCCATGGGTTTTAGCCTCCTTGCTAGCATGCCCGTCTCCCATGCCTGAGATTAGGAGTTCAAGTCCAGTGTAGGGCTGTGATTGTCCACACAAAGTAGGTCACACTTGGGAACTACATTATTCACAGGAGCAGCAGCTACTCAGTCTGCCACCACTTGGAAGTTATCAAACTGGGCATATTCAAAAGAGTATGTTCCGATGGCAGCCCATCCATTCCTTGGATTTAGAATCACAGCATCCTTCCACAATAAATATCCATTCAGCATTCCATGAGCGAACTGCCCCTGTAAACAAACACAACACGACAAGTATACTTAAGCAACAGTTTATGGGCAAGGTGATAACTACAGTGCACACTCAGTTGTTCTTGTTGACCATTACCTTGACTGTGAGGGTCAGAGTGTGCCATTTTCCTGCTTTTGTTCCCGATAAGCCCTCCGCTCGCACCATCTTCCCACCTTAAAATAAAGACGTACATGGCTTTGAATCAGTTTGTCAGTATACGGAAATATAATTACATTAACTGAAGTGTGTCACTTACCAATATCATTGGTTACTCTGTAAGTGCCATTGGCGAACACCCAGAAGAAGACTCCCATAGCCTCCCTGACAGACTCGCCTCCCTTGTCCACTCTTGCAGCAATGAACACGCCTCCTGTGTTCACGGTTTCAATTAAGACGTCACAGGTCACGGTCACATCTCCCCTGAAAAAAATATAAATAATTAAAAAATTATAAATTACCATTTAAAACTCTAATCTAACTATAAGTGAACAGATCTACAGCTGTCTCCAGTCACATTCAATTTTTGTATTGTGGGATATTTTAATATGATTCAGAAGGAAGGTCAGATAATTACACTCTAAAACAAGATGTTAGAAAAGGGGTTTGGCCCACCGGGTAGAGGATGGGTCATGATACACATTTTAAGCTTTCTGATTGGATGGAGTCAGGTTAGGGGTTAATGATGTGATTGGATACAGGGTCAGCCAGTCAAAGCTGAAGTGGGAGTGTCAGAAGAGGTTTAAATGGCAGCGCGGGACTGTAGGCAGACAGAAACATTCTAGAACTTTCTCTTATTGTTGTTTAAGATCTTCAATAAACCCTGCTTAAAGAGTTCACCATCTGCTGTTCGACTCCTGCTTAAATGGGACCGCGTGTGTGTATATTTTAGACACGACAGTATCAAAGGGAGTGAACGTACCAGCTGTGGTCTCCGATAATGCTAATGGTCTGATCTGCGTCATTCGCCCAAGCTATTGGGCGCTCGGTCACGACCTGTCGTAGCGTAAAGACATGAGGCCCTGGGTCGGTCAGGTTTGGGAAGTACTGAAACACGCCGGTTTGATCAGCAAAGAAGGGAGCCTCATCAAAGGAAGGATTCCCTAAAGAAAATAAATAAAAACATCAAATCGGTAAACATTTTTCCTCTTTCATCCTGACAGGACACAGACAGGCATGTACTAAAGAACTATTTTCTTCAGTACTGTCTTCTGGTTCTGAGAGGATAACGAATTCAAACATGGCTGAATGAAATGAAGCACAGCAGAAGGGCCTTACGGACATTGAAGTCATCAAAATACTTTTTAGGGAACGGGGATGAATTAGGCGGGTCTGTGTAGTGGCCCTTCTGTCCGGTCGTGATCGTAGTTAAGGTGTAAACCTCATCGACACCTAAGCTCAAGGTGAAGAATCCACCTAAGGCCTGTGGGAAGATTCAGCAGATTGTGCTTTACGTTTCAGTTTCCCTAACATAAACACAAATGGAAACATAAATCCCACACAATAAACACACGCAAATACAGAATGAGCGAACAGAGGTTTAACAACAACACGTAAGGCCATTCTTGATGTATTAAAGACATCATTGTCTAGAGTGCGGTCAGTATGTGACGGTTGAGTCCAAAACACACTTTTACCTTGACAGGCTGTAGTTTCTTGAAGAGGGTATGCTTCGAGTTCTTGAAGTCAAATTTGGAGTACCACAGCTGAAGCTCAGTGGCTGTTGCCTACGGCAAGTAAATGCAGATCACATTCAGGTTTTGATTTTGTGAGCAGACCCGGCCAGTATTTACACCTGAAGAAGACTGGGACGATTTTACTTACAAAAGAGCCCTTGAGATTAAATGTTGCATTTTGAGGAGACACGCTGTAAGGTGGGAGCGGAGGTCTAACGCATTGGGAGTGATCGTGAGTCTGGAAAACAGTAATAACAAAAACAGTGACCCTGAGATTGTAATACCCAGGATATGCTCTGTACAGGTACATATGCTTCACCATACACTAACCATAGTTTCTATGACAACTGTAAGATTCCCTCTCCCGTCTGTCAGAGCTACATAGCTTCCGCCATGAGCTAGGTTCCCGATGGTCTGCAGATACCTCCAGCCAGGCTTTGCAAACTGTGTGGTGTGAGCTGCAATGTAATGAGAAACTGGAGGTCACATTTTAGAAATAGTTTTCCCATTTCACACAGTAATTATTAAACAAAGAGCTGGGAAAAGAAAGAGAGAAGGAACTGATATCACACCTGTTATCCAAATGGGTGACTCCACCACATAGTTCCCGCTCCACGGTTCCTCTGCGGTCATCAGCCCATCCCGTCCAAATGAGAGATCCTCATAGTAACTTGCCACCAGGTTCCAGGATATGGTGCTAAAAATAAAACAGATACACATAATGGTAGAGGTGAGCTCTACTGAAGTCCTTGGTCCAAGGTCCAAGAGGCAATCACAAGCATTGTAATGAGAGGGGGGGGGGGGCAACATACGAGGTCATCCTGCCATTGACATAGTTCTGGTTGAGAATGCGAGCCCAGCAGCCTGCACCAACATCATTGTTAAAGGTGCTGTAGTCTTCAGAGGACCAAAGCTTCTTCTTGGTCCTCAAGGCTTCCGGAATAGTCTTCGTGCCTGGATAGTGAACCCTGGGGGTACCAATAGGGAGCTATTGTCAGCAACCTCTTTAAGTTTTATGAAAACACACATTTATTGTGAAATGAGCTTTTGATTTTCAATACCAAGTCAGTTCAGCTGGTGTATCTGTGTTATTTACAGATAAGAATATTCAAAACATACAGCACATAACTGGTAACAGGATAACAATATGACTTTGCTCTGCATACCTGGAACTTACCCAATTATGTCAACGGCCCCGTAAAGATGGGGATCCATTTCCATGGCAACTGATATGTCCCAGTTCCCATCAGCAGCAATGATGCCCACGTCAGGAAGGCCAGCCTTATCTAAAGTGCTTCGTAAAATCTACAAAAACAAGAGATATAGTAACTACAGTAACGAGAAAAGACTTGGAAAGTTTGAGAACGAAAACATGTTGGATATAATCTGTTACCTTTATATAATCTGCATTAAACGTCTTTTCATTCCATATCTTCAGAAGAGAAAAGACAGAGTGAGTGAAATTAACCAGTCAGCTTTTGTCAAAACGTGGCAATCTAGTCAGTTCTGAATAATACATACACATACATACAGCGGGATAAAGAAGTATTGAACACATCACCATTTTTCTCAGTAATTATGTTTCAAAAGGTGCTATTGATATGAAATTTTCACCAGATATTGTTAACAACCCAAGTAATCCATACATACAAAGAAAATAAGTTCAGAAATTAAGTTATGTGTAATAATGTGAAATGACACAGGGAAAAAGTAGGCTTGTTACCAACATCTGGTGAAAATGTCATGTCAATAGCACCATTGTAAATATATTTACTAAGAAGAATGGTGACGTGTTCAATACTTATTTTACCCGCTGTAATTCACTCACCCCAACATAATCAATGTCCAGGTCATGATACTGCTTTGCGCCAATGATCCAAGATACAACATAACTAGCAGTGACGTCAGGAAAGTGGTATGGTGAACCTTGACCTTTCCCCACCCAATGAGGAAATGCCCAAGGTAGGCCTGAAAGAGAAACAAAACAGACGCTTCAATCATGGGCCAAAAACACCACATTTCAAGCCATCAGTTTTCCCTGAGGCACAGTTGCATTGTCTGACCAATAAGAGCGATGTCAGTTGCATTGTCTGACCAATAAGAGTGATGTCAGTTGCATTGTCTGACCAATAAGAGTGATGTCGGGGTTCCTCTTCTTGGCTTCCTTCATCAGCCACCACTCATATCCACGGAAGTAGTTCTCGTCTCCTTCATAGTGCATGTGTGAGGGCTCCGTTCCATCTGAGTGACAACAGAGCTCATTTTGAAAGGCAGAACTAGTCCACAAGGCTTCAATGCCTTTTTGCGTGTTAATATTTTACACAACACTTTATATGTTTTATTTTTGCATGTCTGCCATGCGACACAGTCCATGTCTACCTCATATTTACATCTCTGCATTCATTTCTGTATGCGTTAAATCGGTATATCCGTCTTTCTTGGTAAGACTAGAGGTGTCACTTCAGACATGACTATCCATTGGTTCACTGGCTTTATATTGTGGCTACCTCAAGCAAGGCCATGAGCAAGCAACATTTCACAATCATTACTGTGTGTTCACTGCCAGTGCATTTTAGGACCCCTTATAAAGATAACTTTATAAAACTAGTCAGCCCTTACAAGATGCCACAAAAATAAGTAGATCACATAATATAAACGCGTCACTGATATGCATATGACCTGTATAACAGTGGACAGAGCGCCAATTCAATTCAAGTGCCATGACCTAACATACCAGTTGTCTGTGCATCTCCTCCGATTTCAACTTTCAGAATCTGTAAGGAGGCCCCAAAGTCGGGCTAGAAAAACAAAAGAGCTAAAATTAAATTACTTCTGGACAGCTGGTAGGCTGTTGATAACCAATGGAATAGTAAGAGATATAAACGCAGTCCTACCTTGAATAAATAGTCTAATATTTGGTTACGGTACGGTTCTTCGTAGTTTACCAGAAGTCTGGTAGTAGCCTAAAGTGGGAATACAAAAGTAACAAATAGAACATGCAACACACTCAGCTAGTGATATTATATTCGACTATATTTGGCGACAGACAGTTCTGATAGGAAACACTTACCCCTCCTCCGCTTAAACCACCGATTCCATCGAATCGTCTCCCAAGACCGATCTGATCATCTACAACATAGAACTCGGCACCGATTGTGCAAATCCACACAAAGAGGAAAGCAAGGGTTACAAAGTAGTAAGAAGCCATTTAGAGAGCAGTATAGCGGGAAGCATTTCAGAACGTATACAAAACTGTTGTTGAATAACCTCAACTCTGTGCACACACGGACTGTCATATGACCAACTACTTCCTTATTACACGTTGTTTTGGTCTGTTCGAGTGCGTCAGGGTCATCGCTACTTTCCGCACTTAGAGGTTGATTCTCCCCATATAGTTAGGCAAAAGGAAAAATGTATAAATGTGGATTTATGCCTGTGAAAAGAAATGAAAAAATGCATTTAAGTAGACTACCAATTAGTTATATTTGCAGCACTGACGAATCAGTGCACCATGTTCCATTATTTCGTGGGCAGTAGAGGTTAGCCTTGAAGAAAGTGTAAGTGCACCCTAAGATGTGTTTTTTTTTTAGCTGTAAACTAAATTATATCACTGAACTGTAATGAAACACGTCAATGCTGGTGTCAATATTGACAAAATTCCCAATTATCGGTTGACAAAAAATGGCTCAACACGCCATCTACTGTTTAAAATCACCCTGGGCGTTGATGCTTGCAAGGCCGATACTGGCGTACCTAGGCCCACTTGCTACCTATCTACAACATGAAATGGGCGGCCCACCTCCCCTAGCCCCTGTCCGTGGGTGTGAGTGTCCTTTTCATTTGCTGGTCGAGACTCATCATTCACGAGTTTACATAAATTGCATAAAATTATAGAGCTATCATAAAAAATGTGTTTGGTATATGTAAAAGAGATCTCTGGAGCTTAATTAGAGAAAGAGAGAGAGAGAGAGAGAGAGAAAGAGAGTGTGTGTGTGTGTGTGTGTGTGTGTGTGTGTGCCCCTGCCTGTCTGCCTGTCTGTCTAAATCTCACCATGGCAAAAAGCCATGGGCTAATGCCACAATGGCCTTGGTATGGCAGACACTCATGGGTCATAAAATAAAACACCACATGCATGCAGTCACAATTCATCTAAACTGTCAGAGCCCACTTCTGCGCTCGATGGACTGGCATTGTCATAATCAACTGCCAGTGCTGGCATATATTACCCAGGAAAGTATTTATGTGCGTATTCTCGATTATCATGCTTGTCAGCACCAAGTTAACTTTTAACCTTTAAACCCTTTTAACTTCTAACCCTTTGAAGCAAAATAATGATCTTTTAGATTGTGGTTGTTCAAAACAATGTCACCTAACATTTAGATTCTAGTAAACTTTCTTCCATTTTTTCCAAAAATATTCAAAGTATGTGGATCAACAGCCAAACTATTCTGAGCTACTGACACATTTAGGGGCGGCCAACAAACCTTTGTCCAGGAGGGTCTGACTGTTAAAGAGCATTTGTGGCAAACAGCTGTGACTACGCTGAACAGCAGCGGCACTCGGGGGCCCTGAATTAGACAGCTGTCCAAAACAGGCAATTCTGGTGCTCCCCCTATCTCCCTATAAGGACGGAGCCCCTAATATGTTCTAAAACACTTTTCACAGAAATGAATTGTCTTCAGAGTGACCTCTATAGCTGCAGATGCCACATGAATTAAAACACACAAACAAGACCTGTGTTTGATAGACAGAGGAGACATGGTATGGGGTGGGGTGGTGTGGGGGTGGGGGGACGTAGGGGGGGGGGGACTGGGGGGTCAGTGACATTGGACAGACAATACAGCAGTGCATGAGAATCCTGGTAGATTGCGTCTACCTTCTATCTATGCCGTGGTTGTAAAAAAGGTTTAAAAATAGACAAGCAGGTCCATCAAGGGGGACTGTGTGCAGCTCAAAAATGCTCTCACATAATCCAACTGTACCACAGACCTCAAGCCTATGGAGTTACATAGAGTCTCCTATGAAGTATCAAAGTTCAAAGTGATTAATAATCGTGATATTTGAACTAACGCAAATCATTGCTCTACCTATGAAATGTAAGACTGGGAGGAAAAGAGGAGTTGTCTTTAGGTCCTATCTCAGGTATTCCAAAATATAATGAATATTCATGATAAACCTTATGAGGGCGCATTGTTTACCTCCTATCTAAAAGAGGGATAGCTTCATAGATAGAAATTGGGAAATGTAATAATTCATCATCCAATTCTGCCATCTTTGGATGTATAAAGCCAACAGATTCTCTGTTAAGAACTCTGCTCCCTAAAATGTCATTGTTGCTTCACAATCCAGGTAACTGGGAGAACATTCTGTTATGTAAACCCAGAACCTCGAAATAGATAACTAGGCCAGTGGCCTCTTACTAAGCTCAGTGGCACTGTGGGACCCCCTGTGAATGAGCCCTGACCCCAAGACTCTATATAGCAAACAAAATAGACTCCATTTCCTCATAGGGTACAAGAGCCCGCAAGCCTAGAGTGACGGAGAGAGGGCCCGGGAGGGGAGGAAGTGCCTCGGTGGAGGTGACGAATAAGGAGCTGAAGCTGACGCCCCAGAGCGGAGGCACCGCGCTGATGTGCGGCCGTAGACACCCGTCACCCAGCATGACCCTAAAAGGAGAGAGCTGGGCCAATCAGGACGCAGATGAGGGGTTTGCCACCGGGGCATCCAAGAACAGTTGTGAAGAGGGCCAGGCGTCATCCCCCCTCCTCCATACACACATACGCACACAGCGCAGTCACACACACACACACACCACACACACACACACACACACACACACACACACACTCTATGAGATAAACCCTCCTCCATACACACATACGCACACAGCGCAGTCACACACACTTCGAGACAGAGCACACAGACACCTCTTCAGCTGTCTTGCATGTTTTGAGCCTCCACATACCTTACCAGAGGCTAGGGGGTTCCTTAGACTAAGCGGAATACCTCGCAGTTGGCCTCCTCGTCTACAAGGACTCCTTCTTTCCCCACTCACCCCCTGTCACCTCTCATCGAAAAACGCATATCCAGTTACAGTCGCTTAGTTTCTGTGGTGTCCGATAAACGCCACTTTTCAGAGACACAGTCAAACAATTTAACCAAATGAACCTGATACTTGTCAATGTCTCTCTAGTTATATTTGACCTCTGACTGCATTCAGAAAGGAAATGACAGATCAGTATGTAGTTATGTATGATTAACTCCCACTGTGTCAAACAACTATTGGTCATTGGTCAGGCTATTTCATTATATGTAACCAAAACAAACTCTCCAAGCATAGTGATACACAATGCGTAAAACCAATTTCATAATGTACAAGAACACACTTAGGGATGCCAATATTACCAGGTAGAGAAATTTGTATGTAATATCACAAGGTTAACATTAAGGTTCAGTAAAAGGCATTTAGCACTCAATCCTTTGATTTCCCTTACTGTTACAGAAATGTTTTAGTATATGTTGAAGATTCTATCCATCTTTGATTATATACATTCCTATGTCACACACTGGATTGACAACCACGTAAATCAAGAAAAAAAGACAAGAAAACCCTTCACATGAAATCTCACCGGTATCATTTAATGAGGATATAAATGTTATATAAAAAACAGAATGCCCTCACTTCTGTGTTCAACCTTATTTTTATAACAAGGCCGGACTCCTGTCTCCTAGGAAACATCTCTCTCTCATTTTAGTGGCGTCCTGTCAAAGGCCCCATGCACTCCAGGATGCACGTTTATGCAGGCGACTTTTGGGCAGCTCTTATTTGGACTTGTGCGAACCCGAGGTCCCGCCCCCTAGCCCTATACCCCGCTGCCCCCCTGGAGCATGGACATATTTAAGGAGCATCAGAGACCCTCGCCCTCTGTCCCAGTGGAAACTCCAGTCTTGCGGCACAACTTGGTGAGTGACTTATAACCTGTCTGTCTATGGACTACATCAGGAGGATACAGAAAGAATAATGTTTACTTCAGGAGGATACAGAAAGAATAGTGTCTACTTCAGGATGATACACAGAAAGAATAGTGTCTACTTCAGAAGGATACACAGAAAGAATAGTGTCTACTTTAGAAGGATACACAGAAAGAATTGTGTCTACTTCAGGATGATACACAGAAAGAATAGTGTCTACTTCAGGAGGATACACAGAAAGAATAATGTCTACTTCTTAAGGATACACAGAAAGAATAGTGTCTACTTCAGGATGATACACAGAAAGAATAGTGTCTACTTCAGGATGATACACAGAAAGAATAGTGTCTACTTCAGAAGGATACACAGAAAGAATAGTGTTTTGCACACCAGCATACAACAGCAGTGGAAGGATAAGAGACTAACTTTGAATGTAAATGTTTATTGAGGAAATCATAGCATTTGTCTGTACTGATGCGGAGGATGTTCGAGGCAAGGACTGATGGTTGTACGAGTGGCATAGTTTTGTGACAATCATTGCGGGTATGAACAGTGATCTGGTCTCTGTGAACAGTGATCTGGTGATCTGACCAGGTCACCCTAGGTCAGTTAAGTGATGTAGCCTACCTCACTCTCAAGGCTAAACACTCAGATAAGAGCTGTTTTTCAGAGGCAGAAAGACTTTAGCTAGATGCTTGACTATCCTGAGGGGACAGCTGCGGCTGCTAGATGTTCCACGCAGCATACAGTGTGGCTAGCCTTGACTATCCTGAGGGGACAGCTGCGCCTGGATGCAGGCTCCGCAATCAGCTGTCAGCAAACAGACCCCTTCAGCTTTGAAATAGCTACTGATAGGCTCCTGGCTCAGGAGGGCCAGTGGTTGGAATGACAAGAGCTGCTGCTCAAAATAGTAACTTGAATTTGGGGGGGGGGGGGGGGGGGGGGGGGGGGGGGCTTGGCAATGTCTCAGTGTATTATCTTTTAGACTGAATAACAAATGTGATAAAACCTGCCAAATATGCAAAGTGAATCCAGTAGCCTAGATTAAAATAGTTAACTCGATGGTGTGAGAGAATGTTTCTGAGTAGACGCGTCTCTTTTGAACACAGCCACTGTTCTTGTTTGGATTTGCTGCAGACCATCCCAGAACCGACCAATCATGTGTGACGACGATGAGACCACCGCCCTCGTGTGCGACAACGGCTCTGGCTTGGTCAAGGCTGGGTTTGCCGGTGATGATGCTCCCCGTGCTGTCTTCCCTTCCATCGTTGGAAGGCCCCGTCATCAGGTAAACAACTTCGACATAAGCTCACCACTGCCTACTACTATTAAGCGGTAAACATATACATTTATATTGTGGCATCTGAACACGCACATTTGTGGTCATTGTCTGTAGCGTCGGTATGAATTCTGACATTCTGCATGATGTTCTTCCCAACAGGGTGTGATGGTGGGTATGGGGCAGAAGGACTCCTACGTGGGAGACGAGGCCCAGAGCAAGAGGGGTATCCTGACCCTGAAGTACCCCATCGAGCATGGCATCATCACCAACTGGGACGACATGGAGAAGGTTGGTATAAAAAAACAAAACACTGCTTCACACATACACGTAGACAGAAAGAAAGTGAGTCCATTTAGATTAGATCAGCTAAAGTGATAATGTGTGATATTTGCTTACATTATACTCTCAACTCTCTCATGAGTTAGCTAAATAAAATAAAAGCCTAGTTTTCATAGCCATGTTAACTCATAGGAGTGATTAAAGAATCCAGGACCTCAGTGTTTAAAATCCTCTTCTCTGTCTCCTGTCAACCCCCTCAGATCTGGCACCACACCTTCTACAACGAGCTGCGTGTGGCCCCCGAGGAGCACCCCACCCTGCTCACTGAGGCCCCCCTCAACCCCAAGGCCAACAGGGAGAAGATGACCCAGGTGAGGTGGTGTCCATGAACTGTAAAGCAAAACACTTCTTCAAGGTCGAATGTCTGTCAGAGAGGACAGGATCTATGCTGGGGTAGCTAACATGCCTCTCTTCTCTTTCCTCTGCCTGCAGATCATGTTTGAGACCTTCAACGTCCCTGCCATGTATGTGGCCATCCAGGCTGTCCTGTCCCTGTATGCCTCTGGCCGTACCACTGGTCAGTATCTTCTGACACCCACTCACCAATTGCAATTACAATCGGTCACGGCAAATCATTATATATTTCCAGAGAAATCTTTTAAACTAGATTTTTACCATTACAACCTATTTACTAAACCTTATAATGTACAGATTAAGAAAAAGTGTAGTGCTAAGCGTTGCAAGATACAATCTTATGTTGGCCACGTGGTTATAATAAAACATAAACACAGTTCAAATTTGATCATAATAAAACACATGATGTCCCTTTCAGTTGTACAAAATTCCAGTATCTTCACCAGTCTCACTATTCATTCACTGCTTCTTAGGTATCGTGCTGGACTCTGGTGATGGTGTGACCCACAATGTCCCCATCTATGAGGGTTACGCTCTCCCCCACGCCATCATGCGTCTGGATCTGGCCGGTCGCGACCTGACTGACTACCTGATGAAGATCCTGACTGAGCGTGGTTACTCTTTCGTGACAACTGGTAAGAACTTGCGTGGCTTCACAAGTCAAACTGTCTTCCCTTTCAAAAAAAAAGGAAAAAGAACAAAAACATTTTTTGGGCTAAAATATTTTATTCCAAATTTCCAAAGTTTACTTACTCACACTTTCGTGAATCATGCCTTTTACAGCTGAGCGTGAGATCGTGCGTGACATCAAGGAGAAGCTGTGCTACGTCGCCCTGGACTTCGAGAATGAGATGGCCACCGCTGCCTCCTCCTCCTCCCTGGAGAAGTCCTACGAGTTGCCCGACGGTCAGGTCATCACCATTGGTAACGAGCGTTTCCGCTGCCCCGAGACTCTCTTCCAGCCTTCCTTCATTGGTGAGTATTCATTTGACAGTGACGTACACAGTAATTTATTCAAACTGTTTTAGATCATTTTTCGTGTTACTGCATCAACATTTAGTAATGTATTGCCCTCTGGCGTTCAAAGAAAAAAAGTGCACGTGCATAGATAGCATCAAACTCTTGGGTATATTCTGAAGATATCACTGACCACACTTACCTGGGTGAACTATGGGGTATAACTTTGTCTGCTTTACCTGACAGGTATGGAGTCTGCTGGTATCCATGAGACTGCCTACAACAGCATCATGAAGTGCGACATTGATATCCGCAAGGACCTGTACGCCAACAATGTCCTGTCTGGTGGTACCACCATGTACCCTGGTATTGCTGACCGTATGCAGAAGGAGATCACTGCTCTGGCCCCCAGCACCATGAAGATCAAGGTGAGATCTCGTGCCATCTCTCTCAGTCTACTGCCATACACTTTACTGCATTTCAGCAAACTCCATTCACCAACAGAAGCCCTGGTATTCAACTACTGTCTGCTCCTCTCCCCCCTCTAGATCATTGCTCCCCCTGAGCGTAAGTACTCCGTCTGGATTGGTGGCTCCATCCTGGCTTCCCTGTCCACCTTCCAGCAGATGTGGATCAGCAAGCAGGAGTATGATGAGGCAGGTCCCTCCATTGTCCACAGGAAGTGCTTCTAAGCAACCAAACCCACCCCTCTCCATCCACCTCTGTGTCTGCATTTGTACTGTGCCGTTTACTGTATATATATGTCCTGTTTTAATAAAAATAGCTGCCCATAACAGTACATGAACTTTGTGTAATCTGTTTGAATTTGAATGGATTCAATTCATGAATTTGACCATGTCAATACAACTATTGCAACTATTTGACAAACACCGGTATTGAAGTTGAATTTTAACATTTGTTCAGATTCTGTCAGTGTGGACAAGTAATTAGGCCTAAAAGTCCAGATGAAGAGTTAGCTAATTCTATTGTTGCTTAAATTCCTGCTAATCCACTTAACAACACATGAAAGTATAAAGCTTGGCCTTTACGACCAGAACAAAGTAAGATGTGAAACAAATTAAATATTGTTTTTAAATGCTAGGAACCGTAAATAAACCGGAAATACGATTACTGGGTGGAATTGCACTGAAACAGGCATTGTGTCTCAGCAAGTTTTCTTTATTGTAAGCATAGTAGGCTACAATCATCAAAAGGATGTGCCGAAGTATCATAATATAATGCAATTTCAGGATGACACTATGCGTGATTGGATATTGTCGTAATGGATATTGTCGTTTCGGTTTACCTATAGTTTGTTCAGATAATATATCAAACCAATAATAGAAAGGACCAACAATAACCATTTTGTCCACTCAAATGTCAATCGCGAAAACTCATAAACTAAACACAGTTCTTTGTAGCATACGTTTACTTCAACTGCTAAAATAAGCTATTTTCGAGATATGTAATAAGATGCAATGATGTCTGGCCTGTCCTGTCTCCATGTAATTGTAACTGTGAAAGGTAAATTTCCCCCCTTCTCACCGTGGCTCACTGGAGAGAAGTTTGGCCCCAAGTCCTGTGTGGCTGGCGTCAGTGTACACTACAAAGGGACGCTGGAAATCTGCATAGGCCAGCACTGGTGCTTGCATAGTGTCCGTTTCAACTCTTGGAAGGAAGTCTCTTGTGTCTACCCCCATTCCCACATGTGACCTGGCCCTGTTCGGCTACCCCGCTTTGATGTTCCCCACAGCAAGGAGTTAAGCGGAGCTGCCAGTCTGGCAAAGCTCTTTACGAAGCGTCTGTAATATTTTGCCAGGCACGTAGTTCAGTGACCTTCTGGGGAGCTGGCCAGTCCTCCACTGTCCGTAGCTTCTCTGGGTCCGGTGAGACGCCGCCTTCTGTAACAACATGTCCCAAGTAATGGACTTTGCTCTGAAAGAGACAGCACTTGTTAGGCTTCATCTTTAACCTGTAGGCCCCAAGGGGGCTGAACCCCAAGTCCAAATGCGAAATATGGGCGTCAAAGGATGGGGAAAGGACAATTATGTCGTCGAGATACAGTAATAATATTTTAAAATATTGATCTCCAAGGCAACTCGCCACTAATCTCTGAAAAGTCCCAGGTTTATTGCATAGGCCCATTGGTATTCTATTGAATTCGTATAGGCCCATAGGGGTCACAAAGGCCGTTTTTTCTTTATCAGCTGGGTGCACCCCCACCTGCCAGTAACCATGTGCCAGATCCCCAGTGGAAAAGACAGGACTTTTTCAGGGATGCAAGTGATTCCTCAATCCGAGGAAGGAGATAAGCATCTTTATGAGTGACACTATTAAGCTTCCTGTAGTCCACGCTAAATCGAAGGGAGCCTTCCTTCTTTCTTACGAGAACTACAGGAGTGCAACTTTCACTAATTATACCACCCAAAAGCCTATGTTACCCAAAAGCCCCCTCCCTTCTTGATAAAGTTTTGGTGGAATGCGACTATACCGGTATCTAATTGGAGCTGAATCCCCTGTTGGTATCACATGGAAGATCTTATCAGTATACCCATAATCTTAGTCATGTTTTGAAAAGACATTTTGATGTTCACTCAACAGTTGAATAACTTTTTGTTGTTGTTCAGGACTAAGCTGTGAGGAATCTAAGGGTAGGCCCTCAGTTTTTCGTCGAGCCTCCCCATCCCCAGCCCCAGTGCAGGCCTCCTGTACACAGACTTGCCTCTCAGAAGGCCCGCTGGAATGTGCTCAACACCGGCTTTCTCTACTGCAACGGGCCAGGGGTGTGTGGCTCCAAATGCTTTATGGACACCAAGTTGCCTGACGCCAACCTGCAGGGTGGTATCATCCACTGGTCTCAACTCTACCTCATTCAGCGGTTTGCGTGGGCATATTTCAACATCAAAGACTTTGCCTATCTGGCAGCTGCGAAAAAAGTCCAGCGGCTGGACCCCGCCCCCATCGTCTCGCACTCAAACCAACCGCTTACAAAAAGAAACCCATTGGAGACTTCACCACGTCACATCAGGTGTAGGTAGAGACTAAGTAGACAAAGCAAAAGGTTGTTATTAATGAAGACAGTTTCGGAAAAGTAGGCCTGTCCTGTCTCCATGTAATTGTAAGATTCACTAGATTTTGTGAACAGACTATGCGACAGTATCCAATGATGAAGATATCCGACCAGAACGTCATTCGCTTGGCAGTGTTGCATCATCTTCGTGTTGTATATGGAATCAAGCTGAAGACTCCCCTGAGATTCCAAGACGATTCAAGCTTGAGGACACCATGCAGTCAGGAGAGTTCGGTCTGCACCTGTTTTAATTCGATCATTTTCATATGAATTAGTGCGATACGATTGGGGCGGGGTCCAGCCCGTCCGCCGGTCTAGACGTCGCGACACACCTGTGTTGCATCAATTAATTGGTAATGGGGAATATATTGGGTTTGCTTGTGGTGAAACAGGTCAGTGACAGGAGATACTCCTGTAAACAATCCAAGGATGAAGATATCCGACCACAACGTCATTCGCTTGGCAGTGTTGCAGCATCTTCGTGTTTTTTATGGAATCAAGCTGAAGACTCCCCTGAGATTTCAAGACGATTCAAGCTCGAGGACACCATGCAGTCAGGAGAGTTCGGTCTGCACCTGTTTTGATTCGTTCATTTTCATACAATGCAGCGACGCTATAGTGCCAGAGTATCAGACAATCTGCGCGATACTGTGAATATTGGGGTGATGATGAGTAGGTTGGTGGTAAGCATGAATGAGAAGGCAAACCAAACCTAGTTCATTTTATCCTCACCACTCTTTTCCCTACTCTAGAAAGTTTATGGTGTCCCACTGGAAAATGTGTATGCATGTGCTGTAGCTGAGTATGGAATGGTACCAAGGTAAATTCACAATTTCAGACAGTCTAAACTGACATACAGCGAAAGTTAGGCCCCTTATATACATGGATTTTTCTGCTTGAATTTCCATCAGCTTTTTGGTTGACGCTTGCCAGCACCTTTCAAAGTATGCTGACACTGAGGGCTTGTTCAGGAAATCCAGCTCCGTCATACGTCTGAAATCACTTAAGGTGAGTGTGGGGTTTTCTTCTCCATTTTGTAGATAGATACATGCATACGTTCATCTCATGATGCATCTCAACAGGCCAAGCTGGATCAGGGGGAGGAAGAGGACTGCCTCGCCACAGCCCTCCCTTGTGATGTGGCGAGCCTGGTGAAGCAGTTTTTCCGCGAGCTGCCAGACCCCATCTTTCCAGCAGAGTTGAGCCAGGCCCTGCTCCAAGCGCAGCAGCTCCCCAATGAGAAGGAGAGGTCCTTGGCCACCCAGCTGCTGTCCTGTCTCCTGCCTGAGAGAAACTCAGCGACTCTTCGGTTCCTCTCCAGCTTTCTCCACAGGCTCTCACAAAGGTGTCTGTTAGTCAGTCTATGAAATCTAGAGGTTCAATGATGACAAACTGTCAATGTTTCAGCAATACCAGCACTCTTTTTGACAAGCTTACATCCTGCCCCAGAACTCCTTTTCACAGAAAAATTTAGTGAATTTGCTTGGTTCTTTAGTGAAAACAATTATCAACACCACATAAAGAAACGATGCCCTCTCTACGACCACCTAGAAAATTATTTGACCACTGACAGAACTGAATTCAAATGACCCAAAAAGTCTAAAGGTAACAGTTTGGGCATCTTAAATCATCGGCATGCCGGTCGACACACTACCGTTTTTTTTAAACTACTTTTAAGTCTGTAAAAACTAATTTGTAGCAAATAGTTAATGGCTCACTGCTATCAGGCACTTTCCCAAAGTCACTAAAACAGTCAGCACTCTTAAAAAAGAGATCCCTGGATGCCTCTTTGTTAAACAACTATAGACCTATTTGAAATCTGCCATAGCTGAGATCATTGAGAAAGTTGATTTCTATGAAGTAGCATTTTTTTTTCAACTCAAGCAGTCATTTTGACAAATTTCAATCAGGCTTCTGACCTCCCCACACCACTGAAAAGGCTCTTATAAAAGTGTTTAATGATTGATTCAGGTAAAAAATCAGTTCTGGTTTTACTAGATGTCAGTGCTGCATTTGACATTGTAAGTTATAAAATACTGCTGGATGGGTTTGAATGTTGGGTAGGAATTCTGGAGCAGTCCTTCATTGGTTCAGGTCTTATTTAGAAGGATGGAGTTACTTTGTCATTGTTGGCAGTTATGAATTTGATCCAGTGGCAATAACACATGGAGTCCTCCAGGGATAAGTCCTCCGACCTCTTCTCCGATCTCTATAGGCGGCCAAGATCTACAGAGCAACAACACTGATTACCATAGTTATGCAGATGATACACAGATGCAGGGGATTCAGTGTTTTCTTTCTAATCTCCTTAAGCATAGGGTACGCTGGACCATCCTTTACAAAAGGAATGGAGATAATGCTGTCCCACAGTTCCTTGTGGCAGCAAGATTTACAAACCCACATCAGTAATATCCAGTTGCATAAGGACATCACTGAGTGTAAGTGCAGTCAGATTCTCTTTGCACCGTGGTTATCTTTTCCTTAGGAATTCTGCTTCACATCTTTCTTTGACCTCATGACGTTTTCCATCGAGGAAAAGTGGTTAGGAAAGGACAGAAGATGTCATTTTTATTTATTTGACTATTCAACCACAGCCGACAGTCGACAGTCTTAGCATTTGAATAGACTCCGATCTCACTTTCACCAGCCATATCAAAGCGATCACCAAAACGGCCTTCTGTCATCTTAAAAATATAGCCAGAATCAAGGGTTTGGTGTTCCAAAAACACCAAGAGCAGCTCATTCATGCTTTTATTTCCAGTAAGGTGGACTACTGTAATGGTCTCTAAACTGGTCTTCCCAAAAGACCATTAAACAGCCACAGCCCATTCAAAATGCTGCTGCTAGAGTTCTATCCAGGACCAAGAGAACAGAGCACATTAATCCAGTTCAAAAACTTTACAATGGCTTCCATTTAGTTACAGAATGGATTTTAGAAGTGCTGCTACCATAAATCACTAAATGGTTTCATTTTTAATTTGGATGTTCATTTTGCTTTTATTCATGTAAAGCACATTAAATTGGCTCTGTGTATGAAATGTGCTATATAACTAAACGTAACTGAACTGGCCTTGCCTTGCCTTGTTCCATCTCCTAACTTTCCTTGTGGTTTTGTTTCAGAGCTACTGAGAATAAAATGACTGCTTATAACTTGTCAGTGATCTTCGCTCCAAACCTCTTCCCCTCCAACACTGGTTTGAAGATTGTTGAGGGCCATGATCAACTTAAAGTTGCCGTCACGCAAACCTTCATTGAAAATGCCCACCACATTGGTAAGACATTCACTTTTCTCACTGTCACTTTGTTTGGTTAGCGACGGCTATTATTAGACTAGTTACAATGACCATAGAGCTATTTCTTTTTTTCTTTAGTCAGTTTGTAAGTGTTTTTACTAAGGTAATTGTATTTTAGCAGAGAACTACTACAAACCTTTTTGTGAAAATTGAGTGTTTAGCAATACTCTCTGTCAGAAATATGAATTTTACTGACGTAGACGGTTTTGTGTAGGTGTCATCCCTGAGTTTGTTATAAAATCGGTCCCCTCCCTACGTGATGCATGTCTGTTAGAGGGGATAGACATGGACCTGAGCAGGAAGAGGAGAGAAAGATTCTGTGATGCAGGTACTTAATGTTCTAAATAGTATCCTCATCCGCCTTAAGAGTATGGATCATGCATGTACTTAATGTATCTTTTGCGTATGTGTGGTTCAGTTTTGCCAACAACAGTGCAGGTGACTCCTGGACTCGGAGGGCATTCCTCTCAGCCTTCAAAAGAACGCTGCCGGGGCAGAAAGCAGAGACCTGGAGAGAGAAAAAGCTTCTGTTTGGGAATGCTTCCACGGGTTCTTTTCAACTCGGGTAAAACATACACACACACATACAAACGCATGAAATATATTTTCCTGTCCAGAGAATGATTCGCTTTTCACGTGTTTACTTGTTTTCTTGTATCCGAAGGGCCAACCGTTTCATTTCCTCTGGTAGCTGAAAACGAAAGATCTAGCGGCTCAACAAAAATAAACAGATGTGCATCTGTGTACCAAAAGGTCAAAAGGTAAGTTATAGGTTTAGGTAAAAATACCTATATTCAAAACATTCAACTTTCACAACTGTTTAGTATACGCTCATATTAACACACACATTTTAAAATGAGTCTTTAAAAATCCAAATTGGTCAAATTAGTCTTCTCTCATTTGTAGAACTGTTAAAGAAAACATCCGCCGTTTGTCATCAAGCAAACAAGAGGATCATCACCCAGCGATCCCACCAGCTTGGTCATCACCAAGCTCTTCTGCTGAGACACCTCTGGGAATGACTACAGAAAATCTCCTGAAGGCTGACTGTGCTCCAGGAAAAATCTCCTCTCTCTCCGGCTTACTGAGGGTGCTGTGCTGTGCCTCTGACCCTGGGCACTTGGTGGAGCCTGAACGTTCCCCCTCTAAAACTAGTGGTTTCATCCAAGATGGTGGTAGTGTGCTTATAGATTCTCAAAACAATAACACATCGCAAGTCAATCCTCATGTCGGAGACGAAGACCTAGCATGTTCAGCTCCCACCTCGCCACCATGTGACACCCCTGTTGGGTCAGTGTTTGCAGAGAGGACTCCTTTGTCTCATGTGGATACAGGACCAGCACTGTTTACGACCCCCATTATAACTGGACCATCACTGTTTACGATCCCCATTATAACTGGACCATCACTGTTTACGACCCCCATTATAACTGGACCATCACTGTTTACGACCCCTATTATAACTGGACCATCACTGTTTACGACCCCTATTATAACTGGACCATCACTGTTTACGACCCCCATTATAACTGGACCATCACTGTTTACGACCCCCATTGTAACTGGACCGTCACTGTTTACGACCCCCTTTTATCAGGCAACAGATTTGAATGAGTCCAAATACGCAGAAACAAATCAAGAAACGACTCAAGGCGGCGGTTACAACGTTTTGGAGGCACTTGACCAAAGCAGCGATGCCTCAGTGGAGGATATCCAGCAGCTAGAAATGCTATCCGACGCTACTCTGAACACTGCATGTGGATCAGCTCCTCACCAGGACCAAGAGCGCGTTCATCTGCTGGAGCCAAGCACTAGTGCCTCGGAGACTGTCCTGGGCACACCGACAGCCACAAGGCTTCCCACAGGCAGGGTAGCAGCCCACGTTAAAATCTTCAGCAGACTTAACTTCAGATCCCTAACACCAAAAGCATTCCGATCTCCTATTCATTTTCAGAGGACCCCTGTTTACAAGTATGTGAAGAGGATAAACTCATACATTGAGAGGGGTTGTATGGACAGGGTTAGCTTCAGAGGGGCTAAACAATAGCGAGACAGACACACACTCTCTATTCTTCTGTTAGGCAGACTAGAAATGAAATAATTTGGCCTCTGATGTGAATGTCTGTCTTTTGAGTATCGGTGCTTTTATAGAGTTGTTTTTTAGTCGTGTGTTGACTGTCACAATTGTTTCACAACTTTGGTGTAGGTTTAGTAGAACTGTTTTCTGATTTCTCTGTCTAAATTGTTTCAGTTCTGTACAGTGTAGTTCAATAACTTGTTTTATTTTAAGATGTAGTGTTTTATTAATGTATTGTTATCATCATTATAATTCATGATTGTTTTTAATCGGCTTGGTCTCTGACTAATCCAAAATGTTATCAATATGTGATTGTTCCGTGTTTTTTTGTATCAAGAGGAATAATAAAGTCTGCGCATTGCCATTCTGTGTGTTTATGTTTACTGGTGGAAGAACCCGCAGGTGTATGCATAGATTAATGTATATGCCAAGACTGAAGAGGTAGTCTGAGCGCCAGAAATAAATAGACCACCTGGCTGAAATGCAGCGAACGTAATTTCCCGTCTGAGTGAACCAATGGCGATCCAGGAGATGGGTGCAAAAGGAGTGCGTAGCAACTGTGGTAATGTAGGCAGTGGACGGGACTGCATCCCCGCTGTACCTGTTTTATTTCGCACCACCTACACTGCATGGTGAGTAAACATTGCCACCATTTAATACGTTTTTGCCAATTCGTAGGGCTACCTAATTTGTTTTAACGGGTACCGTTTTAACGACAGTGATGGCGTTATGTTTGACGGAGCGTGTCTGGCTGGTGCCTGGCGCATCCTCCATCTTTTCAGGGGTCTAGAGCTGGCATTGCTGTTAATTTGCCCATTACGCAGAGACAGAGAGCGCGTCCCCATATTGTTGTCATTATTACGAGGTTGCTGATGCAAAAAATATATATATAATATAAGATGGATGTGATTTTGACCATGGGCTATAAAAGTGACGATAGTCCGACACTGGGTATTTTCGTTGATTTTCTTGATGAACCTATAGGCTACTGCCCGAGTTAGGCCTATGCCAACTATACGAACCTTTGCATGTAGGCTACTTTTTTTTAAGTAGATGAAGACAGTAATACACCGTATAGACTTTTACGTAATGACTTTTTTCGCAGTTAAACCATGGGTTCATTCTTAAATCAATATCTAGTGTTTCTTTCGGCAGTATCCTCTTAAAATAGAAAATGATAACCGTTACGTTCAAGTTGGTTGGTTGATGTCAAAGTGCCTTTAAAATGTTTTCTTTTTAGTGAGCATAAGCGATGGATTCGACAATCAGGACGACACTTGCCGTTTTTCTGAGCCTAGTGGTGGGTATGTTGGCCGTCGTGTCAGGCCACAGCCCCCGCACGGCTGACCAAGTGTCAGAGGCTGAGATTCAGCGTTTGCTTCATGGTGTGATGGAACAGCTGGGCATCGCTCGCCCCAGGGTAGAGTATCCTGCACATCAGGCCACCAATATAGTTGGTCCCCAGAGTATCCAAGGTAAGCTAATTTTTACACCCAAGATTGATTTTATTTGTGATATACATTGCAGGGCAAATGAACATTCAAATACTTAGATCATAGTCATCATACTAGATCATTATCAGCATCTGTCAGCACACCAAAAATACGTTGATGTTGTGGGTCTAGCTCCGATTCGCCTTGTTGTTTCAATATTTGTTCACCAGGGGGAGCCCATGAGGGCCTTCAACATCTCGGGCCATACGGCAACATCCCCAATATTGTGGCAGAGTTGACAGGGGACAACGTCCCCAAAGACTTCAGTGAAGACCATGGGTACCCTGACCCACCCAACCCCTGCCCGCTAGGAAAGACAGGTTTGTATTTTAAATTGAATGCCATATTTGGAACCATTAGAATGTGGACTATATACCTGAACAGAGGTTATTTGTGGTACTGTACAGTGGCAGACTGAAATAATAATTCAGGCCTGGGTATTCAACTCCATCCCAGGCCACCCTACTCATGCAAACCACCAGACTTTGTAGGATAACCCAACGGGTACCAGACTATACATTTGGCCACTATGTTCATCTAGGAGGCAAATTATCCAGATTACAAAATGCAAAAAAATTGAGACTGACCAACAAGTAGCCTACCTGAATACTGAGTTTTCAAGGCATGCATTGGCTATGGGTGCACCCTCAAAAACTCACTAGGAATACACCAATCATAGCACATACAAATGTACAAGGCTAGACACACAAAACAATTAGCCTACACTTTAAAAAAAGAGAGTTAAATACAGAGTTGGCTCAAATGTTCAAATGATTATATTTAGGCATCATCAGTATAGTAACTTGTAATGTTAAAGTGTACCTGCAGATGGTGCTAAATATCTTTCATTGCCTGTGTCACACTGGCTACTGTGTTAATTGTAATGGGGGTGTCATGGTTACGTTACTCTAGCCTTTGTCGCTGTATAGTGTGTGCAGTTTCCCTGGCTTATGTGGTATGACCGAGTGCTGGCAAGTCCATAGTCCAGGATTACTATTTTTAACTAGTTGAAACATATTCACTTCAATGTCATATGACTGCTAGGCACTCATCATTGCTATGATATAGTTCCTTCACAAAGAGGTAAGACGTGCAAACTGTGTAGCCTAGAGTCCATTATGTTATGAGTTACTTAGCTAGTCACACTGTGTGTGTGTGTGTGTGTTTTTTTTTTTTAGCTAGGGTTTTTGACTGACCTGGTCCCTTACTGCTGAACATTTCTTATTTTTACGTTACTTATTTTGCAGCATTTAGCTGCGTCTCTTTTTTATTCTCTCCCCCTCTGCTCCACCTTTCCTTTCCATTTCTTCTGACCGTCCATTTCGCTGGGCAACTTGTGAGGGTCGCACCTGATGCGTAGATTCTGAGAGGTCCATCAACTCATTCCTGCTTGCTATATAATCAGGGCATATCCTACCATGGTTTAGATGATATATTGCTTGTAGGATTGTATTATTAATAGGCCTGTCAGTTAGATAAAATACAGCCTGTAGTATTTTATCACAAATGGATGTGGACCGCATGTGTTTTTCATGTGCCTTGAGCCATGGTGTTCTGTCCTGGGTGAATGTTTTGAGTCTTTGTTGCAGCAGCAGCTGATGAGTGTTTGGAAAATGCCCCAGACACTGCGGAGTTCAGCCGCGAGTTCCAGAAGCATCAGCACCTCTATGACCCAGAGCACAATTATCCAGCATCAGCCAAGTGGGTGAGTCATCATCCATTTTTTTATGGATTCTTCTCAATGTTACCATGAGCTGACTGCCATTTATTCTGGAAGTGATGGAAACAGACGAAGATGCCCATCTGAACAGACTCACTTACTTCACTCTTTCAGTCACTTTAGTGCACAGCCACCATCACACTGAAATGGTGAAATTACAGCCATTTGATTGACCTAGTCTATGCACACTTCAGAACACCTGCAGTTTGTCTCGCTGGGGGTACACACTCTTTTTTTGCGCTCAGCAGTTTTCCTTTCTTATCATCCATTCTCTTTGATAACTGATGAAGTAGTCTGATAAGTTTGTATATCTGGTAGTATGGCTTTCATAATTCTGTACATTGAGATACACTGTTCAGACTTCTCGTCTCGTGTGTGTGTGTGTGTGTGTGTGTGTGTGTGTGTGTATATAGCTTCATGTGAAAGTCACCTGAAATCAAACTGCCAGACATTTTTTTATGGTTATAAATATCTTTGTTTTTTTACAGAATATAATTTTACTGGAAGGCTGATCTTTTGCTGACTAAATCCCTCTGTAAAAAATATGACTTCCTTTCAGCCAGGGCAGTATACTAAACTATTGCCAGGGCAGTATACTAAACTATTAAAAGTATTTGGAAAAACAAAACGATGTCCTATTGCCTAATACAAAACAAAGCAATTTGCTCTCAGAGGACAGCGGTAGAACTATTTCCTTTCTTTTCTTTTAGAACAAGGAGCTGTTGTATGGAAAACTGAAGAGTGGACCAAAGAGAAGAAAAAGGGTATATTGTTGTCTGTCTTTGACGTTGTCTGAAAATCTGTGATCTTTCTTAAACCACATGATTTCCTGTGTGGGGTGGGTTTTGAGGGGAGAGATGGATTTGGGGACTGGGAGCAATTCAGCCGGTCCACTGACTTCACATTTACCCAACCGAAACTAGTATCAACACAAACATGTCTCGCCCTATGATATTTCAGAGCGTCAACCCATACCTGATGGGGCAGCGGCTGGACAACGTGGTTGCCAAGAAATCAGTCCCACATTTCTCTGAGGAAGAAGACACAGTGACCAGCATCCCTAAGCCCTGACCCAGACATCACATTTCTATATTACAAAGTTAAAACGGTGTATGTCAAGTCAAAAATATGTTTTAACTAGTCACTCAATTGCAAAACAGTTTGATGGGCTGAAAACCCCCCTTCCAACACCTAAGACATTGTGCTCACATCTGTGTTGGGATTGCTGTATACTGAAATTCTATCTAATAAAATCTATGTTCTTATGCACACGTCTGGCCCTGTCGACTGTTTTGTTTTTTTGTTTTGTTCCCCCTCTGAGGGAGGAGGATAAATGTGGGGGCGTGGACATCTCTGCATCATGCAAAGCCAATGTACTTAAATGGGACATCTCGATGGTGGCACAACTCTTAGTTTGTGCTTTCTATCTGAATCACAGAAGCTGTAGATGAGCTGTTTTACATTATTGTTTCGTCCAGTGTTTGTTTTCATCACTCCGGTGCCTCTTCGACTTGCTACGAACACCGGGTCATGTTTTCTGCTTGTGGCTACAAGTTCGACAGGTGAGCGCAAACATTTTCAGGTGTACTGATTGTAACTTACCACTGTGAATCTATGTTAATGTGCCGATGACAATTTTGTTAGACCTTATTCCCGTATAAAACGTACATTATTTTTGCTCGTGGAATATTTTACAGATTTTCAATTGTATTTGGAGTGTTGAGCGTTTGGTCACTTTGTTTTACACAAACTTCTCTGCACAAAGCAAAGCGGTTTTATTCGACTACAAATTTCCATGAAGCGGTGTATAACATAAAGTGTTTTTAATCTCCATCCAAGGATGAAGAGAGATACAACTATTGCTGCGGTCATGGTCTTCTGGCTACTTCTGAGCCCAGCGAGGGGCAGAGGGACCGGGGGATTTCAAGGCGCCATTCCCCATCCCAATAAATACAACCCTAACCAGTCGGAACAATCACCGCAGACACCACAAACCATATTCAGAGGGATGGGGCCGCCTACGCCCGCCGAGGAGGTTCTGGATTCTAGCCAAGAGGCCCTTCACGTCACAGAGCGCCGCTATCTGAAGCTGGACTGGTGCAAAACGCAGCCCCTCAAACAAACCATCCACGAAGAAGGGTGCGTGAGCCGCACCATCATCAACCGTTTCTGCTATGGGCAGTGCAACTCTTTTTACATTCCTCGACACGTCTATCAGGATGACAGCGCTTTCCAATCATGTTCAACTTGTAAGCCCAAGAGCTTCACCACTTTAACGTACACTTTATTCTGTCCCGGGAAACAACCGAATACCAAGAAGAAACGCGTCCAGCGCGTAAAACAGTGTCGCTGTACGTCTATAGATCTGGATTAAACTCCTAACTAGCTTTCTTTGAGCTTTTTGAATGGGCTGCTATGTCCATCCGAGACAAAGGTTGATGAAAGATGAAAGGACTTAAGACAGGAGACAGCGGTTTGAAATGAATCGGCACCAGAGCCCTTGTCCCACACAAGTGCGTTGGTCGGTAAACTGACAGTCCAGTTTGTCCAAATGCATGTAAACTGCAGGCTGTGCATAATTAACATAAGCCTTCTTTCGTGAAGACATACTTGCTTGCTCATATAACTGATATTCTCAGTACGGGGAAAAGGACGGAAACCTCGTAGGAGCACATCCCATCTGCGCGAGACAGAGATGTGTCAATCACTATCGTATTTCCACTGTGTGGATTTTTCAAAATAATGCACGCTAAATTAATCTCACTGGTAGAGTCATTGTGATGAACGTCACATAAAGCCCCTTTTATATTTTATCTTACTTGATTTATCTCTATAATACCTTATTAAATGTATATATGTTGTATACTATTGGAATAAACTTATTTTTACATCTTGTAATCGCTGTCATTACTTTTCACATGTATGGCTTCGCTAGTGAAATATTGTTGTTTTTTAGTGAGAAGTAACTCCTCAGAATAGCTTCACGGTCTAAAGAAGAATTTACATTTTTAAATAATAATGTTCTAGTTTTCAAACATGTGTAACTGGCAGACATTAATAATGCTGCCACGAATAACAGAAAATGAATTATGGTGATCAATATTGGTTTACTTTACATGATGGTTGAAGAATAGTGGGTTATTTTGAAGATACACAGAGTGCAAGTTGTTTGTATTTGAATATTCCAATGCTGTACAAGATATTTATTAATTTCATTTTAAAATATACAGAAAAATACACTATTAATAAAACACTTTGAATACTTGAAATATTGTATTGCAGTTATATTTTTACCATTGACAAGAAAGGTACTGATTCAGAATGAGACTTGATAATCGATCCATACCGCCTAGTTGCACTATGACCACTAAAATTCCCTGGCCTGTGCAGGGAATTGTGCAGTTTTCATATTTTACAATCAGAAGTTTCCATCTGTCTGATGCAACATTCATTTTTTAATTATTAGTGACAACTTCATAAACCAATACAAATCCATCCAGTCAAAGTGCTTACTCCTGTCGCCTATCAGGCCTTCCTCAATGCTCTTTCCTTCCGTGCCAGCAGTAGTCTGTGCCCCTGCCATTCAGATGGTCCCACACACACGTCCCTACACTGATGCCCAGGTTTGGGAGGGTCGGGGGCTGAGATGCGACCACAGACTCCCAGAGGGGTGACTGACCAGACTCTGAGTCCCAAACAACAGGATAAAAGTGCCCATGCAGACTCGGAGTCCTGAGCATTCCGGTTCCGTTCCCGCCATCCTCTTCCTGGTTCTTAACTGGCGCCCAGGCTGGCCTCTTTCTGCCGTAAGCGTTCCTTCTGTTGGAGGAGAAGAGGGTTGTTATGGTAACCGTTCCTTCTGTTGTTATGTCCCAATAGGGGTCATGGAGATACATTTATAGTATTGTTTGTTTAAAAAAAATACAAAGATGTGTTCATTCTTTAGATACAACCATATATTCCTAATGAATCCTGTTATACTTTATGTACTGTCAGAAACTGCCTGCAGTCTTTTTATTTTCAGTGCCTCGACATTATTTAATAGGGATACTTGATGGTAAGGGTGCATTTGGGCAAATGTTTAAACATTATTTGAATAAAATAAACGTACCAAATGCAAGGCTGCTATAAACTTTATTTAGCTAACATTCTATAGAGGAACACTTCCCCCTCTTTCAGCTCTGATGGACAAAACCTTCATCACATACCTTCAACTAAATCATGACAAATTACATATTTCCACTTTTGTATGTTAAAACTTTATTTTGAGGCTATTTACATAACAAATACCCATGGAGGTACCACAGACCTGGAGAGAGTCATGTATTACCACTCCTATCTATTTCAGGGGCTGTTGCTATGCTAGAGAATTCAGCCTGGGAAGTATAGCATTAGGCACTGAACTCTTGGACCAGGGCAATCAGTTTTGGCCTCAAAGAGCCCGATCCGCAAACGCCCCATGACCAGTGTTAAGGATAAGGGGTTCACTCACCAGGCTGTTGGCATGGACCTTCCTTGTCTCCACCTTCTTTTCTCCGGTGATGTTTTTGACACGTTGCTGGGCCTCTCTTAGTCTGCAAACAAATGATCATATATAGACACACATTAAAACCCTCAAAGACACACACACACACACACACACACACACACACACATACACACACACACACACAGGGCATGCCAACACACTCATCATAATCATACATGCACATGGACATTCAAGCATGAACATGGATGCACACACACACACACACACACACACACACACACACACACACAGAGACACATACAGACAGACAGACACACATACACACACACACACACACACACACACACACACACACACACACACACACACACACACACGGCATGCCAACACACTCATCATAATCATACATGCACATGGACATTCAAGCATGAACATGGATGCACACACACGCACACACACACACACACACACACACACAGAGACACATACAGACACACACAGACAAACACACACGCACACGCACACACACACACACACACAGAGACACATACAGACACACACGCACGCACGCACGCACGCACGCACGCACGCACGCACGCACGCACGCACGCACGCACGCACGCACGCACGCACGCACGCACACACACACACACACACACACACACACACACACACACACACACACACACATTTAGGCTGCTAGTTAGGCGCGTGTGTAAACACTGCTGCATACAAACCGCACGCATCCCTTTTTCTCACCTTTCTTTGGAGATGTTCTTGCTCTCCCGTTTCCAGCGCGTCTTGAAGTCTCCACAGAACTCAAACCAGAGCATGAAGACCTGGCCAGGCATCACCTCCCTCTCGCCAGACTTGGGCTTCACCCCAAAGTAAACCACCAGGTCATGGAAGCTACAGGGGCAACAGGAGAACATGAAGCAGGAGAACACAAGGCAGAAAAACACGAGGCAGGCAGGAGAACATGAGGCAGAAGAACATGAGGCAGGTGAACATGAGGCAGGCAGGAGAACATGGGGCAGGCAGGAGAACATGGGGCAGGCAGGAGAGAAAAGACCTGAGGTGAGCCAAGAAACAGTACTAAGAGAGTAGGGGGTTAACTAAGCAATAACATATCTGAGGCCCGTGATATATTTCAAACAATTCACCAGATCAACTTCAAGTAGCCTATAGCAGTAGCATAGTCAAAATAGATCATTGGCCTGAATGTGAATGTTGTACCACACCAACACAATACGAGTGGAGCTATTAGTATAGATGGGAGATACATATATTTACAGTATATTTAGTCAATTGTACATTTAAAATGTTTAATATTAAAATGTTATTATTCATTTCATACCTTTTCTGTGCGCACACCAACTGAAGCTCTGTTGCACTGTGCTCTTGCTGTGCTGCAGGTCAAGCACAACCACATTTGATCAACACATAAAAGTTCAGTAGTTCAAACATAATCAGCACATGGTTTAAGTTAAGTTTGAGTCAATTACGTGTACAGTGTATAACATAGCAGGTGCACTTAAGGACAACTAAATGCAGTATATAAAATATAAAGTATTTCAGTACATAAAGTATTTCAGACAGTGACTTAACTCAGATGTAGACAGCCCTTCGAAAGGACACACCCAATTCAAAAAGCAATTTTGTTCAGACTATGGTTAATCCTTGTCTCGGACACAAATTCTTTATGTTCATGAATTTAAAAATAATCTTAAAAAGCAAATGTACAAGAGTACATCTCCATTTAATTGGGCACTATGAGTTTATTTTAAATTCCTGTGTGAGTGATTCTGTCACTGCCTATGTCTACTTGCGATGAAACCTATCATGATCACACTGAAATGGAGCCAGACAACAATTTGGTCTCTTAAAAGCAGCTATTACACGTGCAATCAGAACAAAAAGACCTTTCTTGTCGCCACAGTCCCGTTGCCTTGTCCTGCCAGTAAAATCACAGGCAGACTCACTACCTACAGTTTTGTATTTCCATAATGGTGCCATTTTAGCCCATTGACCCCTAAAAGCAATTTCAGACTCACAGACTCACAGAGTCTCTAAGGTGCTCTGCTCGACCTACACTCAAAAGTCCCAGTCATTGCCAAAATCTCCCTGATCCCTATCTACTATGTCTGCCAACAGGACAGAACTGGGAGCTATCTAGCCCTGGTCGCGAGGACCACAGACAGTTATCACCCACCCACCTCCCCATTCCCCAAAAGGGCCAGTCACTGATATTCACCATAGCAACAGGATGTGAGTGTCAATGTTTAAGAGACAATGGAATAATTATGGTCTGGTCCCAGCAAAGAGGGAGGGGGAGGGGGAGGAGGAGGCTGGAGGAAGAGCCGCTGTCCCAATCCTGCTACAGACTGCAGACAGTGGCTTATGACAACACAGCAAAAACAGAGACCTGGTCTAAGATTAGACATAAACAGTGGGCCCACAAAACAATAACTTTATGTAGGCGTGATTTACATTTTGAATCTGTATCTCTATTTAAAGGAGAATCTTATTCTAATTTTCAATGAAAAGCTTGTTTAAGAGGTATTGTTCAGCTTGTCATGACTATCAATGAAAAAGGGACAATTTGGCCCCTGCAAAACCATCCAGTTTGGCAAATCATTTACGTGTTCAAAATATATGTAAAAGCATCCTCTCTGGCAAAAGCATCTGTCATAAGCTAGCACTGAGTGGACAGTGTCCTGCATCTGCTGTGCTTACCATTTAATATAAAACTCTCCCTCCATCTGTTGTGCACTGTACACTGACCAAACTTACCATTTAATATAAAACTCTCCCTCCATCTGTTGTGCACTGTACACTGACCAAACCTACCATTTAATATAAAACTCTCCATGTTCTCCTTGAATGGATGAAGGTGTTCCTCAGAGCAACTGGCGCACACCCTTTGGACATCTTGTTCACAAACTACAGAAAGAAACCAAGAAGGACATTTACTCTTAAGCAAACATACATTTATCATCAGTGGTTTTACAGGTCCTCCGAAATCACATCACATTTGTCAGACTAGCACCATGTACACAGTCCTTGTGATGGGGCTCCACCTGTATGGGAGTCAAAGGTTATCACCACGGTTACCCTTGCATAGAGCCAGTTTAGATAAAACGATGGCGGCAAGAGATAACGGATAACCACTGTTCCGCCTCTGGCACCGACCTGTTCTGTTTGTCCCCGTTGGCTCGCCATCCAATCAGAGAATCACAGGAGCCAGTCTCCTGCCACAGTCATAATACACCCTGATGGGAGCGGACATGCTCGATATGCAGCGCAGCGGATTAGATTACAAAGAATACTGTTTTCATTCACTGTTTGTGTAAACTGTGGAGGCTGCTACCTGCAAGTCGAAGCGTACCTTTCACCTGGGTTTTATGTATGGAAAGAGATCCTTTTTTCTGCTGAAGAGGGTCATTCACCTGCATGTAAACAGTGGTACTGTGTTGTGGTCCAGGGTGATCAGTTAATGGTCAAAACATCACAGCTACATAGCTGCCAGTAAAACTCTTTCACAAAAGTGCCAAGTTTTCCATTCCTCTCAAAATGTAAAAATGTGAAGCCCATTTAAGCACTTTCGAAAACAAAGTTGATGTAGAAACTTTGTTTGTCGTGCAGCCAATCGACTTAGTACAGTGCGGCACAGGCCTCGTATGTGCACAGTAAAATCATTATTACGGTCTTCAAGGAAAACAAAAACATTGTCTTTCGCCCCAGAGTGGGAGTTTGTGGGAGTTTGTTTCACAGCGCGCCGCTCGCAGTGGATGTGGTCACCTTGAGCGGCCAGAAACCACAGAGCGCAACAACAACAACAACAACAAAAACAAACAGTAAAACCAAGGCACAATGCAGCCGCCATGCGCAAACTAACCATCAGTGAGCACAAACAAAAGGCACACGGTTCAAGACGGGCATGGGGGCAGTTCAAACAGTGGAACAAAAGGTTGACCGTGATAGGCCAGATTAGGTCTTCTCGCTGCATTCAGAGTCGGCTGATAAGGACGGCCTGTTGAGAGGCGAAGAAAAGAATCTCCAACACAGATCTGTAGAGCCCACACTGAACCACAGCAGATACCGTTTAGCGTGGAGATAGACGCAGACAAAGGAGAAAAGGGAGAGAGAGAGAGACAGAGTCTGTGTATGAGAAAGAGAGCGAGAGAGCAAATCGCCATCTCCACAGTAGCCACACAGAGATAAATCTTGTCCACATGGGTGATAAGGTTGTGGCTTCCCTGAGATTATGTAAGAACACAGGGCTGCCGCATGGCATCTGCACCTCTCCCGACCCACTGCGACGTGAACAACAAGAGTGGAGCATCGCACACAAACACGGAGAATCTGATGGGCAGGATTACAGTCGTATCTGCAAGGCGCCATGGCTGAATCAGAGAGACTCCAGCGAGTCTCTGAGAGACTCTTTAGTGCACTCGATCAAACACCCACACCCACACCCACACCCACACACACACACACACACACACACTAACATACACACATACACAGGCAGAAGCACACACACACACAGAAACACACACTTCAGTTACATTCACGTTTGCAGAGTATTGGGTAAAATAAACCCACTATATATATAAAAAAAAATGCACTTAGGTCTTGCTGGCATGCCATTAGATGGTGTAAAGATGGGTACCCCTGAGGGACAGACAAATATGGAAAAGGGATTGAAGCCTGGTAAAGCTGCTATAAGCTTTGCTGTGGAGGGCAAGAAAGCATGCCTCCATCAGAGCTACTCCTTAAGTGCAAACAGCCTTGTGATGGTTGTGGCACATGGCACTGGACCAAAGTTGTTGCCGGGACATTCCTAGTGCTCTCTCGAATCCTCACCATTTAAATGAGTGCCATAGTGTGCTTAAGCCGAGTGGAATTTGAGAAAGGGATTGAGTTACTCCTGGTTATCATCCAGAGTTCAATCTGAAAATAAAAGCTTTTTACTGCTTGTGGTGGTGGTACTATCTTTGCGAGTGTGTGTTTGTGTGTGTGTGTGTGAGTGTGAGTGTGAGTGTGTGTGTGTGTGTGAGTGTGAGTGTGAGTGTGTGTGTGAGTGTGTGTGTGTGTGTGTGTGTGTGTGACTGTGTGTGTGTGTGTGTGAGTGTGAGTGTGTCTGTGTGTGTATGTGTGTGTGTGAGTGTGAGTGTGAGTGTGTTTTGGGTTGAACTGGGGCAGCTGGATGGACATAGAGAGATCTGACTATTGCATGCGGCTTCTTAACGACTACTAATTACACTAATTACTAGGGGTGTGCATCTCTATCTCATGAGATGATCCCATAAGTATCTAGATTACGATACGATTCAGGGGCGATAGATATTTATATGGAATGATTTGGTGCGATTCAATTCAGTGCGATAGAATATAGTGTGTCGCAATACGATACGGTGCAATCTGATACCGTTCTTAATGTAGCCTATCATTTCAGAATCACATGTCATTGTGTTTATTACTATTCCAATAGACTTACTGTATGAACACGCATTTTGACATTATGAACAGAAACTGAAGTCTGTCTTGCACTTTGCCCAGGTGCCTCACTTTGGCAGTTAGGTAGGGGGAGCAATATGAAAAACTATTGCAAAAAATACAGAAGTCTCAGCCCTTCAGTACACTGTAGGAATGCACCGATATCGATAACAGTATTGGCCCAATACTCATACTCAACAGTATTGGCCCAACGCTCATACTCAACAGTATTGACCCAATTATCTGATACCACGCACCGATTTCACTTCTTGGGAACGTTACATTAAACTCAAGGCTGTGGTGAGGAGGTGTTCTGTCCTATCAGAATTGCTTACCGGAACCAGCTGGTAGCAAGATTTTATGGCCATGCTATGTTTTTGCGGCCCTGTCCGATTAGCCAACCAGAAACTGTTGTGTAGGAGAAATTGATAGAACACCAGCATTTCAGTTCTTGGTATCAGCAAGTACACAAATGTAAGTACTCATAATCATACTCATACCTATACTCATACTCATACTCATACTCGGTCTGATAAAAGGGGTATCGGTGCATCCCTATTACACTGCCGAGCCGAACGCTGAAAAACAAATACATCTAACAATAATTACAGACTAGAAATTAGGGCTGTCAGCGTTAACACGTTAATCCATGCGATTAATGTGGCCGCGATTAACACGATACAATTTTTTTACGCAATTAACGCAACTTAAAAAATAAAAATAAAAAAAATAAAAATATTTTTTTTAATGCCTTTATTTGGATAGGACATGAAGTTATGACAGGAAGCAAGACGGAGAAGAGGTGGGGAGAGGATTGGGAAATTACATCAGGCCAGACTTGAACCTGTGTCCCCTCGGGCAATGTAGCCCGTAAGTAGGGGGCTTGGCCTACCATTTTATGGGAGCGATGAGGGACAGGTGGGGCTTGAATAGCCCCCCTTGTTCAAAGTGGGGAATGACAGAAAAAGTTTGAGAACCACTGTGGTAGATGAAGATGGAGAGAGCTGAGGGATTGTTGGCCGGAAAGTCTCTGTTTAAGAGTCAAAATGACGGAACAATCGACAAAACTAAAGTTGTATGTAGCATTTGTCAAGCTGAATTTAGCTATCACAGAAGCAGCTCGTCTTGAAGTTATCACCTTAATGCAAAGCACCCAACAGAAAGCAGTCCCAGGTTAGATGATCGCCAACCCACACTCCATGACTTCTCTAGGAAAATAACTAGACCAGTCCGTGAAAAGGTTACCATTTGGGTTGCCGGTGACTGTCGGCCTATCAACATAGTTGAGGACAGTGGGCTGATTGAGGTGATTCGGATTGCTTCAGGGGAAATTCTTACGATTTACCGTCGAGGGGCACCATTGTGTTTAAAAAAAAATACAATTAAACAACAGTTTCTAAAATGCACGCTGTCTGAAGTGATTACTTGTTTATTTATAATATTTAGTCTTAATGTCACGATGCTGGCAGCGATTGCCAGCAATTGCCACGTATTGGGACATTGGCGGCCTCTGGTGGTCAAGGGACAAAGGAATGGACTTGTTTTCGTACACATGTGCCTTTGTTGTGATTTGTGTGTTCACCTGTTTTCCGTTATGTTCCCTCACCTGTTTCCCGTTATGTTCCCTCACCTGTTTCCCATTGTGTGCCCTCATCTGTTTTCCATTGTGTGCCCTCACCTGTCTTGTATTTTGTGATTGTCACTTCTGTTAATTAGCCAGGGTACAAATACCTGGCTAATCCCTCTGGACCTTATCGGGTCGTTAGACTGTTTTTGTTCCTAGCTTGTTTTTGGTAGTACGCTCACGCACTTAGCTAGCAGTGCCCTCAAGCACTTAGTCAGCAGTGCCCTCAAGCACTTAGTGACCAGTGCTCTCACGCACTTAGTCTTTGTGCAAAGACACGCAGCGCCTAACCACACAGCTAGTGCTCTCACGCACTTTTTGGGCTTGGTCTTCTCCCAGGGAGACAAGTGTGTGGTTAAGGTACGTGTCGCGTCTCGGTTCTCAAGCCGCCTCAGGTAGCTTTGTATTCAGGTCCGCCTGAAAGCTACATTTTGTATCTCCTTAGTTTTTGGCCTTTTGCCTGCACCTGATCTTTTGTGTTTTGGTTTATTGCTGCTTGGAGTACATCTTTTGCAAATAATAAAGAAACCAAGTTTTGAACTGCATCCTGCTATTGGGTCCTCTCTGATACACTTGGCTGAAACGCTGGTTCCCAAATCCAGCGACTCGGGTCCCATCCCCGAGAGCGATCCTGACAGAACGACCCGATCAACATGGACCCAGCAGGTGTTACTCAACAGCGATCGTTGGAGCAGATCAGGGAGACACTGCTTCAGGGCGAGCAAGCCTTGGCGGAGCAACGGGAGTATATTATCCAGCAGAAGGATCCCGCTCGCCAGCAGGAGGACATAGCTCGTTACCTTCGCTACATGCAACGACTGGAACTTCGGTCCATTTCCCCGTGCAACCTGGGCCACCACGCTACAACGGCAATCCAGGTGGTTGCAGACGCTTCCTCCTCCAATGCCATCTGGAGCTGAAGCGCCGGTCCGTCACCCTCTCCTCCGAACAGTCGCGCATTGTCTTCATGATTGTCTTGCTCTCAGGCAGGGCCCTGGCACTGGCAACCGCCATCTGGGAGAAGCAAGGGCCCGAGTGCTCCAGTCTCAGGGCGTTCCAGGCAGTGATGCTGTGGGTCTACGACCGGGTTACGATGGACAGCTTTGAGGCCGCCATTGCCTCTGCCCTGCAGAGAGACGCCGCCCTGAACCCTGCTCTCCCGATGGCGGCTGCTGCCGATCCAGATGCACCCAGCCTGGATGCAGCAGCTTTGGATGTCCCCATCCCGAGTGAACCAGGCAGCCCGGATGCCGCAGTTCCGGATGCCCCCATTCCGAGGGAACCAGGCAACCCGGATGCCGCCAGCCCGAGTGAACCAGGCAGCCCCGATGCCGCCAGCCCCGGCGAACCAGGCGGCCCCGATGCCGCCAGCCCGGAGGCCGAAGCTCCGGGGGCCAACAGCCCCGACCCGGCAGCCTCTGCTGCCGACCCAGAATCCGCAGCCACAGCTGTCCCTGTGCCAAGCGCCCCAGGCGTCTGTGTTCCTGTCCCAGGCATCCCTGCTCCCGTCCCAGGCGCAGGTGCCCTTGTCTCCAGTGTCCTCGGTGCTGCGACTGCCCCAGCCACTGGTCCTGCAACTCCAGCCGTCGCTGACCCGGCAGCCACCGCTGGTGCTGCAATCCTGACCTCATCCCCTGACGGCTCCTTCCCGAGCCTGGCCAGGGAGATGCTTCTTGGTCTCCTTGATCTCTGTTCGCCTGACTGTTCGCCTCACTCTGGTCGTCCACCCGACCAGCCGCCAATAACTCTGCCCCTGCTGGGCCGCCCGCCCGGTCGCCCACCAGACACACTGCCCCTGCTGGGTCGCCCGCCTGGTCGTCCACCAGACATTCTGCCCCTGCTGGGTCGCCCGCCCAGTTGCCCACTAGACACTCTGCCCCTACTGGGTCACCCGCCCGGATGCCGCAGTTCCGGATGCCCCCATTCCGAGTGAACCAGGCAGCCCCGATGCCGCCAGCCCCGGCGAACCAGGCAGCCCCGATGCCGCCAGCCCGGAGGCCGAAGCTCCGGGGGCCAACAGCCCCGACCCGGCAGCCTCTGCTGCCGACCCAGAATCCGCAGCCACCGCTGCCGACCAAGACCCCGCAGCCACCACTGACGACCCAGAATCCGCAGCCACCGCTGCCGACCCAGAATCCGCAGCCACCGCTGCCGACCCAGAATCCTCAGCCACCGCTGCCAACCCAGACCCCGCAGCCACCGCAGCCACCGCTGCCGACCCAGACTCTGCAGCCTCCGCTGACGACCCAGAATCCGCAGCCACCGCTGCCGACCAAGACCCCGCAGCCACCACTGACGACCCAGAATCCGCAGCCACCGCTGCCGACCCAGAATCCGCAGCCACCGCTGCCAACCCAGACCCCGCAGCCACCGCAGCCACCGCTGCCGACCCAGACTCCGCTGACGACCCAGAATCCTCAGCCACCGTTGCCGACCCAGACCCCGCTGCCACCGCTGCCGACCCCGACCCTCCAGCATCCCTTCCCGATGCGGGCCCAGCAGCCCTCTTTGCCGACACCAGCCCAGCAGCACCCCCTGATGTCTCAGATGGCGCCGCTGTTGTTGACTCCGCCGCCCCGGGCGCTCCGGTCCCAGGCGCCCCTGTCCCTGTGCCAAGCGCCCCAGGCGTCTGTGTTCTTGTCCCAGGCATCCCTGCTCCCGTCCCAGGCGCAGGTGCCCTTGTCTCCAGTGTCCTCGGTGCTGCGACTGCCCCAGCCACTGGTCCTGCAACTCCAGCCGTCGCTAACCCGGCAGCCACCGCTGGTGCTGCAATCCTGACCTCATCCCCTGACGGCTCCTTCCCGAGCCTGGCCAGGGAGATGCTTCTTGGTCTCCTTGATCTCTGTTCGCCTGACTGTTCGCCTCACTCTGGTCATCCACCCGACCAGCCGCCAATAACTCTGCTCCTGCTGGGCCGCCCGCCCGGTCGCCCACCAGACACTCTGCCCCTGCTGAGTCACCCGCCAGGCCGCCCACCAGACACATGGCCCATGTTTAGCCGCCCGCCTGGTCGGCCACCAGATACGCTGCCCTTGTTCGGCTGTCCACCCGGCCAGTCGCCTGACCCTGGGCTCCTGTCCAGCTGTCGTCCCCCCGTCCGTGCCGTGGACCCCTCCGCCCACCCTATGTGGAGTGTTGTTTTATGGCCTTTGGGCCGTCTGGAAGCCGGCCCTTAGAGATGGGGTACTGTCACGATGCTGGCAGCGATTGCCAGCAATTGCCACGTATTGGGACATTGGCGGCCTCTGGTGGTCAAGGGAAAAAGGAATGGACTTGTTTTCGTACACATGCGCCTTTGTTGTGATTTGTGTGTTCACCTGTTTCCCATTGTGTGCCCTCACCTGTCTTGTATTTTGTGATTGTCACTTCTGTTAATTAGCCAGGGTACAAATACCTGCCTAATCCCTCTGGACCTTATCGGGTCGTTAGACTATGGCGTCAGTTTAGTGACAACTCACACATGCGAGGAAACGTCAATTCGAGTGAATTCCAGGTTTTCGCAAGCGTGAATTTCTTCTGCGCACTCAATTTTAGCAGCCGCGAGAGGAAATTCAACAACTGCGAGCGCAGAGACTGACATACTCTCTTGCGAAAACTTCGTCTGCTCGCTCAAATTTATCATACACTCTCGCGAAAACTTGATCTGCTCGCTTGAAAGTTTGACTTTTGGCCCCTGCTCTGGTAGTACTAGGCAGTTCGTTCCACCAACGTGGAACTACAAATGAAAATAGTCTGGATTGCCGTGCTTGCACGGACGGCAGTGCCAAACGACGCTCACTAGACGAGCGCAGCGTCCTGGGTGTAACATTTGCCCTTACAAGAGCATTTAGGTAGGTGGGAGCAGAACCAGTAAGCACTCTGTAGGCAAGCATAAGTGACTTGAACTTAATGTGAGCAGCTACTGGCAGCCAGTGGAGCTCGATGAGTAGCGGGGTGACGTGTGCCCTTTTCGGTTGGTTGAACACCAGACGCGCCGCCGCGTTCTGGATCATCTGTAGTGGTTTCACCACGCAAGCCGGCAGGCCCGTTAGGAGGGCGTTGCAGTAGTCAAGGCGGGAGCTCACCAAGGTTTGCACCAGCAGCTGGGTGGCATACTGGGTTAGGTACGGCCTGATTTTGCGGATGTTGTATAGCGCAAAGCGGCACGACCTGGAGACAGAGGCGATGTGGGCCATGAAGGTCAGTTGGTCATCAATAATGACCCCGAGGTTTCTTGCTGTTTTGGATGGAGCAAGAGATAAAGAGTCAGTATTGATCTTGATGTTGTGGTGGATGACCTGTTTGGCTGGGAAGACCATCAGTTCCGTTTTGGCCAGGTTCAGCTGAAGGTGGTGATTTTTCATCCATGTGGATATATCAGCCAGTACATCTTTTGCAAATAATAAAGAAACCAAGTTTTGAACTGCATCTTGCTATTGGGTCCTCTCTGATACACTTGGCTGAAACGCTGGTTCCCAAATCCAGCGACTCGGGTCCCATCCCCGAGAGCGATCCTGACACTTAAGAAGAAAAAAAACTTTTAATCGCGATTAATTAATTTAAAAATGTGCGATTAATTAGTTAATTTTTTTTTATCGATTGACAGCCCTACCAGAAATACATTTCCGCAAGAAAATAAGAATGTGACTGTCCCGCAGCCCTCCTGGGGTATACACTAACATGACATCTTGTTGTGGGGTGTAACTGAAATAACAATTTTTTTTTCTCACCTGAAAGGTCTTTCCCAAGCTTGCGCAGGTCTTTGGATAGGTCCTCAAATTTGACTTGCGCCGCCAGAAAGATGTCATGAGGCTCAGGCAACGGGAAAACACTCTTATCAGTGCCAGCGTGCTGAGGAGGGTCAGAAACACCAGAGTCAGTTCTGAGGGGCCATCGGTTTTACATTGTGTTACTTCAAAACACACCAGACGCAATGTTCCTCACCTCATCAAGGTTTCGGAGGTAGTACAACACAACATAGTCAACCAGGCAGGTGCAGTTGTCCTGAGGGTACGATTCAAACACAGAAACCAAGAACATTTAAATGCAGCATATAACGCCTCGATCCCAATCTCAATAACTAAGAAATGGCTCTGTTTTTTTTTATGAGGAACACCCAGGCAAAGGCCTGGAAAAGAGGCGAGGGGACCCACCCTGCTCTTGACGTCCTTGAGCTTGGGCAGGATCTCCAGACCGAAGCCGTCAGCCTGGCCTCGGATCCTACTGCCCCCGTTCATGTAGTTCCCCAGCGCTAGAATAAGCCCAATCACCCGACGAACGCTCGCTCTCTCCAGCAGGCCCTGCAACGGTCAACCAACTTTTCACTTTTCTTAGTCAAGAAAAGGTGGAGAATGAAGTAACAGCAGCAGCTCTAGTCAAACGACTGCAGTCTAACGTGAACATCTTTTCTGCTCATCATGTTCCAGGGCTCTGGTCTAGCAATGGGACCTTGGGGCAAGAGCATTGGGACCTTGGGGCAAGAGCATTGCTCCTCAGTGTTTTTCTGGCACACAATATTATGTCTTCTACAGTTATTACTGTCAATTTGCTGCTACTGTGTTAGTCATTACTTGTCCTTTTCACACATATGAATAACGTTCTTGTGCTGTGATTTTATGCTGGTGCTGAGGACATGTTCACCTTGCAGACTCGAGAAACAATCTCCATCTTGCGCCGGATGGCTGCGATGCTGTCTGTGAACACAGACTGAAATATGAGGCAACGAGCACGGCCAGAGAAATCAGGGATCTGGGAGAGTTCGTACAGGAACCTGTCCGGTGAAAGATGAAGTAAAGTGGACAGAAAATGCACAGTGTTGAACAAAATGAATGAAACTGTGAATGTGCAAAGCTTTTAATTCAGCATTTATCAGTAGAACTGCTATTTTGTCATTTTACTTTTAATCCAAAGGACAAACCAAAATTAAATAAAAAAGGTTTCCTACATGTTGAGGAGTGGATTAATCAATAAAGAGGAACATGGAATATAGTGAAACAAAGTGAATGAAAAGTGGATTTTCAGGAGATATGGCCCAATACAACATTGAGTGGATAAAGAGGACATGTAACAGTAGTAAACGCTCACTGTTCTGGCTTGTCCAGCAGCTTGATCTGCTCCTCATCTGAAGTGTCGTAGTGTTTCTTCAGCAGCTCCAGCTCCCCTGGCTGAGCTCTCTGAGAGCGAAAAGAAGCAAAACAACCAATAAAGTAGCCCTCAGCTGGAAAACTGGACGAGGAAGATACCAGTACAACGAACATCCATGACAAAACCTATTTAAAATGCACACGTGGCATAAGGGGAATGTGAAAAGTGAATACTTGCATTTTCATACAAAGCCTCAATGGTCTCCAGATCCACCACAGGGTTGTCCATGGTCAGAACAGCTTGAGAGGGAAAATGTACAGTAATGAATCACTACAGACTGTAAAATTGCAGCCTGGGTAGTTGACTTCATAGGCGGGCTGTGGGGGTCTTGGGGCTGGTTGGCCATTAATAGGCTATGATGTGTACATGGGTTGTTTGCCAAGAAACATTGTCATTAGGTGAAGCGCGCCACATTAAAAAGCTTACGCTGCACCAAGCCCTGTGTTGGCCTGCAGAGAGATTTTTTGACGGGGGAAGCGAGCAGCATACTATTTATGACAAACTCTTGACAGTGCTTAGGAGAAAAAACGGATATCAACTAGGCTTTCCCCCAGCTTAAAGTTGATGAAAAGAATGGAGAAACAACAACATATCGTCCCCCGCCCCCAGTATCCATGGAGACCTCAGTGCCTCAGATCTGTGTCTCTGGACAATTTGTGTTTGGCTGGCTCCCATTGAATGAATACCAAAGGAAGAAATAAAAAAGAAAGAGAGGAAAAAAAGAAAGAAAGAAAGAAAGAAAGAGAGGAAGAAAGAAAGAAATAGAGGAAGAAAGAAAGAAAGAAAGAAAGAAAGAAGGGTGGGGGGACGGGGGGACGATGGACCAATATTGACAGAGCTTGACCGAAACCCGTTAGCACACAGACAGCCAAAGCAGTCTGACTCCCCCAGCACAGAGACCAGAGTGGCAGATTCCTGCTCTGTGGATATACATATCAATTTAAAGGCCACAGCTGGGCCACTAGGGGTTTTAAGCTCAGCGGGGGCGAGGGTTGTGTGTGGCATGCTGTGGGGGGGCGGTTTGGGATGAGATTAGTGCTTCACCAAACCAGACTGTCTGAACGACATTCATGCTTGCACTACTGTTTTCCATTATGGGAGATGGGGGGTCAATATGCAGCAAGGTCTGTCATTCAACACATTTTTTTGGGCAAATTGAGTACGCTTCAAGAAAGGATGCGAGTCCACATAGACATACACACACACACACACACACAAACACACACACACACACAAACACACACATACACACACACACACACACACACACACACACACACACACACCAACACACACACCCACACACACACACACACACACACACACACACACACACACACACACACACACACACACACACGTTTTGCTATTTTGGCTTCCAGATGTCACTAAAGGTGTGCAGCAGTTGGGGTGTGACAGTGGGGCTCACCCTGCTTGATGTCCTTCATCTCCACATACAGACACATACACACACACACACACACACACACACACACACACACACACACACACACACACACACACACACACACACACACACACACACACACACACACACACACACGTGTGACGGTGGGGCTCACCCTGCTTGATCTCCATCTCCACATACAGACACATACACACACACACACACACACACACACACACACACGTGACGGTGGGGCTCACCTTGCTTGATGTCCTTCATCTCCAGATGGAGGCTGGATATGAAGATGCCGACAGCCTGGGAACGCTTACTGTCCAGGAGCTTGATGATCTAGAAAAGGTTTGGAAAGAGCACATGAAGGAATTGTTTTTTCTGTTGTTTACTTTTTGTAATAAACTTTGAACTCTGAAGGTTAAAAATGGACAGGGCTTCCTCAGTGGTTTATTGCAAAACATATTCTCTCTCTCTCTCTCTCTCTCTCTCCCTCTCTCTCTCACTCTCTCTGAAACATATTCTCTCCCCTTACTTAAGTGTCAGGGAAAAGGGGGTAGAATATGACTGTGGAAAGTCCGGATGCCAAGCCAGGAATAATAACAAAATGATCACATTTCTCATACGGTCTTAAGTGTTTAGGAGGAAATATGCACTTTGGGTTCTCCTCCAGTTCTCCTTATTTACAAATTGCACACAATTATGTTAATTTGGGGAGAAATTACAGAGCCAAACGCAGCATCCTGTTATTAAAAACTGCGAAGACAATATATTCTCACTGGGCCGGAGCTTTAGCCAGCACTCTGGCTACATCAAACAGGGGCATTTTAGGCCAGAGCGACCGCCACTGTCAGCAAGCTTCATTCGCTCGGGCGAACGCCTCTTAACTTGCAGAATGCTAATGGAAGCACAGCATTTCCCATGACCAACATTTTGCAGGGAAGAGAACATCACTGCCTTTTTTTTGCCTCCCACTTGTGCAAAAGCAGAACGTTTTAAATTACTTGGAAATGATTGAATGTCAGGATGCTGATTCCATGTTCTGGCTATATTTTCAGTATTGTTCAGTTCTACAAATGTAGGTCAATCATCTTTAATGGGCCCTGCATGTTTTTTATTTGTCATTGTCAAAAATAATTGGGACAACTGTAAGAGCTTCTCTCTCTTAATAAACTGAACTTAACTTAACTTTCATAAACTTTTTTACATTGCTGTTGCGCACACAGACACTTAATTCTGTCCAATTTATACACTGACACATAATGAGTAGCACAGTGTTTATATTACCTGAAGATGATTATTGTTACCTCCACTAAGGAGGTTCTGCTTTCAGTCCAGTTTGTTTGTCTGTCTGTCTGTCTGGCTGGTTTTCTAATGAAACTTGGAGCGGATATGAACCATCCAAATTATTCATTTTCGTTAACATGGCGGAGGTCTGCACTCTCCCAGTGCCCTTCTAGTTTACTTGTTTATTTATTTATTTGTTATAATAATTAAAGTTAGGTTCGAAATCATTAGGGAAAGCATGACAACATTAGTTACAGTATCATCAATTTTTTTTTAACTCTGACCCATGACTTTATATCTTTAGTTTAAGAGACTTCTGTGTGGTCAGCTCAGGGAACTTAATTTAGACTGTATGCAATAAGTCAGGTTAATAGTCCCCCTAGTGGACACACATTGCACCACACTTTCTCTGAGCCTGCATCACCAATCGTGTTCCGACCTTCTTGGCCTTGTTTCTCCTCTCGTAGGCCTCCGAGAGACGCTTCCGTTTGGTCTGCAGTGAAGCCTTGGCAAACAGGTCCTCGAACTCATGGGGGTCAACGATGTGTGGCTCCTCCAGAGAACTCCACAGTGTGTCATTGCTGCCAAAATAAACATAAATAAATAAACAAAGGGACAGAGATGAAGATCCCCAAAAGTATTTTCGGGTTCCAGAGCAACGATGACCTGAAGGGGTGAGGATGACCCCCGCAAGACTCGATTTGATTTGTTGATCTGTTGAAACAGCTCAGCCGGGCCAAGCCCAATAATAATGCAGCTACACTTCACTGACTAGCCCTCTCTGGCTTAGACAGAGCGCCCTAAGAAAGACAGAGCATGACAAGGCATCAGATTACGGCGCAGTAGGAACAGAGCGAGAGTCAGTCGGCGGACGCCGTCGCAATCCCACAGAAATCGATACCACCAGCAGCGGTTCTGGACGCCCTCCATCGCCATCTGCGACCGGCTCACCATGAAGACCTCAGGGCTGCAATCGCTGTGCTGTGTCTCGAAAACCTCCCAAGACGATGGCTGCAAAAAAACAGCTGCAAATGCTAGGTTCGTGTTTCAGGCAGCGCTCAGTCAGGACGCGTCTGGATGATCTTAAGGAAAGTTGTGTAATGGGACCATTTGCGCCCACACTTTGGGCAATGCTTCTGTCAGCGACACCCCAACACTTGGCCATTTTGTGGTGCGGTGTGTTTAAGTAAGCACTAACGTGTTTATATACGTATCCTATCTACCTTTAGATCATGTGAGAAGTACTTTTTTTTCTCATGGAACCCTTTCACTGAATACAAAAATGACTTTGAAAATGAGAGAAAAACAAAGCTGTTTTGCCTAGGCTTTGGTGTCACTAACGGGAAATGTCAGTGGTCGATATGCATAAAACCCACACAAAAAGGGGGGAATTCAGATTGTGTTACACAAAGGACACAGCTTAGGCAGGAGACCTACTTGTTGCCTTGAATCTGAATCCTCGTCCAGTAGAGGGGCTTCATGGGGCAGGAAGGTTCCAACGCTGGCTTCCGGGGGGGCTTCTCCAGAGATGAATTCAGGGCGAAACCAACTCCAGGAGGAGGAGGGGGAGGCACAGGACCGGCACCCTGTGGGGGAGGAGGAGGTGGTGCAGGAGGGGGACCACATGAAGGCACAGGTGGTGGAGGTGGAGGTGGGATGGGGGGCCCGCCAGGTGCCTGAGAAACTTGACAACAGGAAGTGGAGTTCACAGAACCAGGAGGTGGAGGCGCAGGGGGTGGAGTCAAGTCAGTGTAACCTGGCGACATGGGTGAAGATGATGTCGTCGAACAATCTGATTGGAGGGGAAGAAGCAGAGGGGGAGGCCCCTGCACTGGAGCCTGCTCATTTTTCCCTGTGAGGCCGAGATTTAGGGAGGCGAGGTTGAGTTTTTTGGGAACGCTGTGGCAGCCGTTCTGGCTGCTGCTTCTGTACTCCTCGTCCTCGGTCGGCTTGATGAAGGTCTCTCTATCCGTCTGGACGCAAACGGTCCGGAAGGTTCTGGGTGAGAGATCGTCCTCGGTGGACACACATGCATCTCGGAAGTCCCCACGCTTGTCCTTGTCCTTCTGCAGTTCAGCCAAGGCGTCCTCCAGGCTGGACACGTTCTCAGCGGTCTCCCCTCGGACACGGAAGAGCTGCAGCTCAAAATCGGCCTGTAGGGAGAGCAAATCGGTGTGTGTAGTCATCGTAATTACTGATAATTAAAGGTAGTCTGTGATTCTGGCGAAGGTTGATATTTGAGCCAACTGAACAGCCAATCAAATTACATCCCTCCCTTATGTGCACCTGAAGCAACGTGTTAATTGGCTGGAATTGTGTTTAGCTCGGTCTGAGCCATTGTGTTTGTTTCTCATTTACAGAGGCAAACACACAGAATGGACAGCTAGAGGACCATGACGAACAATTAGCTGGATTTGACAAAAAGTGTATTGGATTACAATTGTGGACTGCACCTTTAAAGCAATTAAAAAAACCAAACCTTATACAGCACTGACTGCTATAGCCAAGGGAACATAGTCATACTTACTTGTAAGTTTTCCACCTCTTCTTTGCACTCTCTCTTCAGCTGCAGAAGGGCTGCCTGGTGTTCTAAAAACATGATAAAAACCCTTTATAGACCGTCATGCTAATGCCTAATGTTGACCTATGGCAATTAATGTTTTAATGGTGTTATCGCTTACACAGGCACACAGACACATAACATATCTGTGTGGTTGCTAATGGGTAACAAGCTAGAGACCACAATCACTTAGACACCACAAGGGGGCGCTGTGAGCACTGTTTTAAGTGTGTATGTCTCAACGAGATGAAGAATTTAACCAACAGTGTAGGTGGCACTAACATAAGCATGCCCTGCAGCAGGGAAGTGTGAAGTTGTGTGAAGTGTGAAGTTGTGTGCAGAAGGTGGATGCCTCGACTCCAGGCACACCCTCATGGCTGATAGAGAGAGTCTCTATCAGCCATAATCAAACCATCATGGCTGCTCACTCTTCCTCAAACATTTGCACTTCTGAAGGTCACAGTTACACTATAGCTTGATGTTTGTCTGAAAGGAACTGATGCATTAACACAGAACATAAGATAACATTCAACTGCTGCAGAGCAATCACATTTGCACCGCTGAGCTCATTTACAGTGTTTGTCCTTCGGTGACAAACAGCAAAAGCTGCACTTAAAAGCCCTGCAGGCTTTACTTGTCACTAGGTGCAATATGAGCATTCTCTTAGACTTCTGTCAGAGTGCAATATGAGCGTTCTCTTAGACTTCTGTCAGAGTGCAATATGAGCGTTCTCGTAGACTTCTGTCAGTCTTGTCTTCATTCTGTACACTTTTTGTCTTTCTTTTTAAAATGTGCTCACTCTTTCAGGGCTCTCTCATCGTCTATGTGCACTCTCTTATTGTGTGCACTCTTTCACTCAATGTGACACTCTTTCTGTCAGCCTATGTGCATCATCTCACTCTCTCGATGTGCAGGGCTACTCCACCATCTTTTTGTGCTCCCTCTACCTTTCTATGCACACTTTCTCACTCTTTGGATGCACTCTCTAACTTTCTATGTGCACTCTCTCACTCTTTGGATGCACTCTCTAACTTTCTATGTGCACTCTCTCACTCTTTGGATGCACTCTCTAACTTTCTATGTGCACTCTCTCACTCTCTCTTTCACTCTATCTGCAGTCTGACACTCCTGCTACCATTCGTCCACGCTGTCTGTAATTTCACCTTGAGACAGTTTATCACCACAAGTTCTGTGGGTTAAACCCAGGGCAAACACTTAGCACTGAGCAAACATTGACCTGCTGGTAATGAGATCCTACCTGCTTCTGTGTACTTGAGCCCCACCTCGTCTTTGGGCTTCGGCGGAGGCCAAACGGCCTGGAGGCGCCGGGGTGTCCTCTCCTCACTCTCTGCAGGGGGGGAGCCCTCGGGCTGGAGAACAAAGAGGGAACAACACGACATTCGACAGTGAGGTTTTGACAGTGTTGACTGTGAGAGAACGAATTAGCTCATGGAACGACATTGCATCTACAACGAAGAAGACAAAAATGAATAAATAAAAATAATGTAAATTAATAAAAACAAACAAAATGTCTCATATATCATAGTAGCCATACTGTTCCTCATGTGACATCTAAACCATGTGACATCTAAACCTTGCTTTTTCACTGTGTTCACCTAACCTTTGAGTTTGCCTTGCCAGTCTTTGGCGAGTTTCTCTCAAAGACGGCTCTCAGCATTTCTGTGTCGCTCCGGAACTTCCTTTTCACCGCCTCCATGTCTCTGTGTATGGTGGGCCTCTTCATGGGCTTTGGGGTGAAGAAGGCCCTGAAGGCGTCGAGCGCTGACTCGGTGCCAGTGGCTTTCTTGTTCTCCTCCGCAGGCTTGGTAGCAGGTAGTGACTCCATCTTCTCCTTCTTCTCCCCCTCCTCTGCCTCCCCTTTCTCCTTTTCTTCTTTCACCTCCTTCTTTTTCTCCTCTTGTTTGAGCTCCCCTTTGCCACTCTCGCTGTGGAGCTGCCCAGTCTGCTGCTCCTGCTGCTCTGTCTGTCCCCTCTCCTCTGCCTCTGTCTGTCTTCTCTCCTCTGTCTGTCCCCTCTCCTCTGTCTCTGTCTGTCCTCTCTCCTCTGTCTCTGTCTCTCCTCTCTCCTCTGTCTGTCCTCTCTCCTCTGTCTGTCCTCTCTCCTCTGCCTGTCCTCTCTCCTCTGCCTCTGTCTGTCCCCTCTCCTCTGTCTCTGTCTGTCCTCTCTCCTCTGTCTGTCCTCTCTCCTCTGCCTCTGTCTGTCCTCTCTCCTCTGTCTTCTCCTCCACCTTGTGGCGGTCCAGGTTCAGAAGCTGAGAGAGCTGCTCCAGGAAGCCTCCCCATGGTTCCCCTGGCTCTCTGCTGGGACTCTGCCCTGTGGGTGACTGCTTGGGGAACAGGCCCCTCCTGACAGGCTTCGCCTTCTGGTCTGGGGCCGGGGGTTGGTCTGCGGCCTCCTTCTCCTCGTGGGTCCTTCCTCTCTGCAGCCGTCCACTGAAGAGGGATTGCAGCTGAACGGTGTCAGCTGACGGCGGGTGTGGAGATGGAGCTCCTTCGGTTGTGGGTGATCCCGGGGGACACACAGGGGAGGAGGGTCCCCCGACCATCACACTGTCTGTTTCTCTTTTTTCATCTTCACTCGTCTCACCTTTCCCTACTTCTTGTTTTTCACCCTCAGAGTTGTTGCCCTCTCGTTCTGATGGAGGACCTTTTCCAGACACACTCTGCGTGTGAGCTGAGTCCTCATCAGCCTTTGTGTTTGTAGCGCCACCTTCAGGATGGGAAGCCACACTGGAGTCTCCACTTGGACAATCCCCAGCCCCTGAAATACTTGGCTGCTCCACCTTGACCATGGTGATCAACACTGTTCTGGTGTGTGGGTGCATATCTGGGCTGGAGGCTCCAGTCCTTTCCGAATATGGACTAAGATGACCAGCTGGAACTTCAGTAGAAAGGTCCTGTTCAGATTTGTCTAGTTGCTCTTTTCTCCTAAGACATGCCTCTTCTTTGCTCCTCACATTCATTTGCACTTCGGGGAGAGGGCTTATGGCATTATCCTCCTCAGTGATGTCTCTCATAGATACTCTCTGATCTGTGCGGACTGTAGAGCTATCCTGGCAGTTTGTAGAGGTCTGGTTGAAGTCAGAAACAGACTTCTGACTCTCTGCAGGAGCTTTGGCATTCTTACTGTTCACGAGTAGATTTGAGATATCCGCATGAGTAGATTCACCTGGTTCGCTGATTTTTGTAGGTTCATTGTGTTGTGTGCTCTCATGATTCTCACGATCAACATGATTCACACAAACCAGTGGAACATTCTGGTCGTTTGATCTTCCTTCAGTATGGGCAATTTTTGCATCATCTGTGTTTCTTTCAGGAGAAATTACCTGATTACATTTACCCATGAACATCTGCTGATCTGGGTTGTTTCCAGATAATTTGTCACCGTTTGCATCATTGCTTTGATCTTGACCATTGGTGTTTTTCTGACGTAGGTCTCCGGACTGATCCTGACTGTCCATATTTAGAGATGTCTGGTTTTCTCTGATGTCTGTAAACTCACCAAGCTCTTTTGACTCTTTGACTCCATCAAAGACACATTCTTGATTAACCTCTGAGCATAGCTGGGCTTGATCATTCGTTTCAACATAATCCTTCTGGTTTTCATGAGGTCTCTTGACAGTGAAGTTTGGCTCCAGTAGCTCATCGCCTGCTGTGCTGGGGGATTTGGATTGTTGCTCTTCGGAATTCTCTGCTGTAGATTCCATTTTGCCAGCCATTTTCTTGTTTCCAAGTTCAAAACTACCAGACATCTTGTTTCCAAGATCAAAACTATCAGACATCTTGTTTCCAAGTTCAAAACTACCAGACATCTTGTTTCCAAGTTCAGAACTTTCAGACATCTTGTTTCCAAATTCAGAACTTTCAGACATCTTGTTTCCAAGTTCAAAACTTTCAGACATCTTGTTTCCAAGTTCAGAACTTTCAAACATCTTGTTTCCAAGTTCAGAACCATCAGACATCTTGTTTCCAAGTTCAGAACAAGCAGAGCACATCACTGAAAGTGGCTTTACGTTTGAGTCTGGCTGACTCTTGGGTTGATCTGGCCTCGAAGAGGACACATCTGAATAAAAGAAACCCTCTCTGCTCTCCATTTCATCGCTTATTGTTTTAGTGTTTTCGTTCTGACCCACAACGTTCACTCTTTTCAAATCTCCTGTCAGTCCCTCTTTTTTCTGTGGCTCGTCCCTCCATCCCACGGTTTTGGCTGGGTCGTCCACATTCCTGATGCGCAGATCTCTCTCGGACAAGGTCCGGAAAAACGTGAACAACCTCTCTTCAGTTGTGTCAGTCGGTACTTTGTCGGCCTGTGTGAAAATGGTGGCAAATTTGTTGAGGAAGGACACAGGGGCAGAGTCTGCGTGAGTGGCTGGGTCGATTTCCATGTTTGACAGCCGGCTACAAGACTTCACTAGGATCAGCACAGCATCCTACTGCCTACTGACACATAGGTCTCAATTTCCTGGAACAACAAAGTGAATCCATATGGCAAACTAAATTCAGGAGACAATGGTAATCCCACACAACACAATATTCATTTTTTGTGTGGGTAAAAAGTACATCCCATAAATCAAAGATCCAGTTTAAGCCTCATATGCTTAAATTGTCACTGTCAATGGTACACAATCCAAATCAAAAACTTTAAAGCTTTTTCTAAATTCTTCATAGTTCTCGAAGCATCCCTCTTCTATGCAAGTTTCCAGAGGAAGCCTCGCCAGGAAAATTCCGGCCGTCCGCTGCCACGCAGAAGCTGGTTGTGGTTGTGGAGAAGAAGCGAGTCATAGACTGAGGTCGGGCTCAGTGGGAGCGCAGAAGGATGTCTGCCAGTCCTTTCACTGCAGTTCTTATCCTCTCCTATCTGGTTTGAACTGGTCCCCTGCCTCAACGTCCAGCGACTGAAGAGGAGTTAGTAAGCATCACTGCAAGGGCATGTTCCCCATGGCGTAGTGTAGACCAGTACAGATGCCCTCGTGGACAAACACTACTCCCCTAAAGTTCAATCTCTCCTCCTATGCCCTGTGACCAGGATGTTTGGCTACGCCCAAGAGTGTGTAAGTTGGAGCAGAGAAGCACACCACACCCCACTTGAGATGGCATACACACACACACACACACACACACACACACACACACACACACACACACAGATAAACACACACACGCACACGCACACGCACACACACACACACACACACACACACACAGATAAACACACACACGCACACACACACACGCACACACACACACACACACACACACACACACACACAGATAAACACACACACGCACACGCACACACACACACACACACACACACACACACACACACACAGATAAACACACACACGCACACACACACACACACACACACACACACACACACAGATAAACACACACACGCACACGCACACACACACACACACACACACACACACAGATAAACGGACACACGCACACGCACACACACGCACGGGCGCGCACGCACCGCACACACACACACACACACACACACACACACATGTATATATAAACACAGACGTAAACACACACAGAGCTGGCGTCAGGTGTCTGATCTGTACTGTGTGTCAGCGGACCAGAAGGGCTCCTGTCTCCCCAGTCCTCAGGACAAGAGCACTAATCACATTGATAAGCCACTCAAACCAGGCCACACCCATAGTACCTCATGTTACAGCACTAGCAAGCAACGCATGGTGAAGTTGCTTTTATTTTGCATCCAGGAAGTAGAAAAAACTATAGTTTTTAGGAAAATCCAACATGCTAAGCAGACCAAAATCACACTGTTTTATGCCTGCACATGTACAGCATGTTCTATGCATCAGAAATCCATTTATCCAAACTTATGTATTCAGGCTAAATTAATGTGTTAAGAATTGGAGAACTAAATTGACAACTGACACCATCATCAGATGTACAAACATGGTACTCAGAACGGGCCGTTACTTCAGTGAGTGCAAGATACTCTCTGGCCAGGGAGAGATATGACTCACTGCTCACTTATGAGGGGTTAGCCTCTGCTAATACAGTCTGTGGAAAACTCCTTTCATATGCAACAACTTCACAGCTCATTATCAAAAGTTTAGTACCAGTGTATAAGGATACTTTAAAGTAGTAATAATAAGTAATAATTTGTAAATTAGGTTTTAAATAAAAACAATTTTGATAAAAATAGAAAAAATAACTTTTTAACATTTAAAAGAACATGTATTTTGCCATTTAATTTTAAGCTTTAACATTTCCAATGTTGTCTGCAAAAGTAATTGGACTCTTCGTACATGGAAATTATATTCTGTTGATGACAGCTATGTTAAACACGGGCTTCAATCCTAACAAGAACAGTTTAAATAGAACTGTGTGTGTGTGTGTGAACATTACATGGGCGTGTGTGTGTGTGTGTGTGTGTGTGTGTGTGTGTGTGTGTGTGTGTGTGTGTGTGTTTACATGCATGTCTGCATCTGTGCAAATATGGGGCATGTGTGAATAACTTGTAAGAGTAAATACATGTTAGGGAAAGAGAAGTTAAATGTGTAAGAGAAGGTCTTAGAGTATTGGTGAGGTCATATGTTAGTTGGTGATTTGTTAAATAAAATACTGTCTGTGTCTGTGCTGATGAAGACATGCCTAAAAGTAATACCTGACTGCTGAACCACCGCTTTAAAATGACCCACCCTACAGTATACCTCAGCATGAAAAGGTAGAGCGGACTCTAAGCTTTTTCCTACATGCAGTGTCAGTGGCAAGCCTTCAGTGAAGGGCAGACTGAGTGAGCAGTGAGGGAAAATGTCCTTTAAATCAGCTTAAGGGCCAGGTGCTCGCTTTAAGGAAGTGCAGACAGCTGGCGATCAGCATAATTCTCCTGACCAGGCAGACGACTGCTTCCTGTGCAAGCCCACCGCACACGGACAGACGCAGGGGGCAAAAGCCCAGTGTAAGCACAAGTTCAGTTCAAGTTTACAACACAATAAATCATCTTCATTTGCGGTCCCCAGAACTGATATGGGTAATCCGTATGGGGCCTTCATTTTGTATTTATAAGTTAAACCCAGCAGTCACCATCACTCTCATGTTTGAGGAACACACACACACACACACAGCAGCAGTCACCATCACTCTCATGTTTGAGGAGGAAACTCAGAGTGGACATACTGAAGTGGGTCCACACACACACACACACACACACACACACACACACACACACACACACACACACACACACACACACACACACACACACACACACACACACACACACACACACACACACACACACACTGCATGTGGTCATAATGAAGTGGGTCCAGTCTACATTTCTAGTCTCTGATGTTGTGTAAATGACACTATTATGACTACAGACTCTGAAACTTACTACAAAATATTACAGTTTATTGGTTGAACCAGACTAGCAAACTGCATACTGTGAAATGAATAACTGTGTTGTCCACAAACCATCTATTGCAACACATCTTGAGGGGAAGTTGGAGAGTGTGACATTAAATACTTACTACAAATACCAGGTCAGGAGAGAATGGAGCATCACTGATGATGTCATGCTCCGGGGGCGTGATCCTCAGGAAGTCTGCGTGGTTGAGCCTGGAAGCCTGGGCCACTGACTTACAGCAGGAGAAATCCAGGTCCAGGTGCCAGTCATCCTCCTGGTTTAATAACGACTCCTCTGTAGGGAACATGAGGTAACAAAAAACACGCTGATGCAGTTTAAAAAAAAGGTTTGCATAGATACACATGTCACCCACCACACAATGATTCTATGAAGTCAAAAGGACCCTATTAGTTTTAAGTGGACACGAATCCCAAGCATTTATTTTTCAGTCGGACACAAAGCTTCCCAAAGCATATGTTTTCTGTTATTCAGGTGAAGGAGGGGAAAAGATCTTGGCTAGCCGAAGATTGGGATGCTAATTTGAGGCATGGACTGACTGACCTCAGTCATCCAAACAGCATTCTAAAATTCCAAAGAACTTTTAAAGCATTTCTTCATTGTTTTTTTTTTGCTTGAACAGCATTGTTCCTGTCAATCCTATGTTTCAGCTCAGATCTTAGTCAATAGATGGAGGCAGGCTAGAATAATCAAATTGCTTGGCTAGATAAAAAAAACAAACAGAAGTAAGACTATTGTAAGACTATTGTGTACTCTGTGTCAGCTTTTATTCTCAGCGCCCTGAGAAAATGTACAATTGCTTCAGAGAGTTCACGACTTGGCATCAGGCAAACTATAAATGCAAAGGACCACAACACCGCCTATTGGACATCATGTGGTACTGCAGCAGAATGCAAAGCAAGTTTCTGTAGATGAGAAATGGCTGAATATTTAAAAACCTATTCAACCTAAACCCTAAAAGACCTATTCAAAATATCCCTGTTTTAATCACAAGCATAATAACGAATGCTGTCTGC